>NW_028327178.1:64304201-64594201 GCF_987537825.1 Furipterus horrens | reverse complement strand
AGGTAAGAAACCTATCGGACATGGAATTCAAAACAATAGTAATGAGGAAGCTCAATGAACTCAACAAACTCAAAGAAAACTACAATGAACTCCAGGGGAATGACAAAGAACCCCAGGGAAGCTACATGAAACTTACTGAGAACTAGAGCAGCATAAAAAGAACATAGGAACTATCACTAGGAACCAGGAAGAAATGAAGAATATAATTCAGAACTGAAGGACACAAGAGAAGGAATTAAAAGCAGGCAAAATGAGGCAGAGGATCGGATCAGTGAGTTAGAGGACAATGTGAAAAAAATTCCCAGACAATGCAACAAAATGAAAAACGACTGAAAAAGAATGAAGAGGGTTTATGAGAACTGTAGGACAACATGAAACAAAACAATATCCGTCTCATAGAGAAAAAAGAAGAAGAAGAATAGCATGGAATAGAACACCTGATTGAAAAAGTAATGAGAAAAAACTTTTCTAACTTGAGAGAAAAAATCATGCAGTCCAGAAAGCACAGAGGGTCCCAATGAAGATGAACCCAAGAAGGCCCACTCCAAGGCACATCATAATTAAAATGGCAACATTCAAAGACAAAGAGAGAATCCTAAAGACAGCAAGAGAAAAAAAGAAAATAACATACAAGGGAGCTCTAATAAGACTATCAACTGATTTCTCAACAAAAACACAAGCCAAAAGGGAATGGCAAAAATTATTTCAAGCAATGAAAAACAAAGGCCTACAACCAAGACTACTATACCGAGCAGGGCTCTCTTTCAAAATGGAAGGTGAAATAAGGAGTTTCCCAGACAAAGGCAGACGAAAAGAATACACCTCCACCAAACTTTCACTGCAAAAGATGATAAAGGGAATGCTTTAAGAAAAAGAAGAAAGAGAGAGAGGAAAAGGAACACAGGTAAAAAGGCAAATGAATAAATACCTGTCAATCAAAACCTTCAGTGCAAATGGATTAAATGCTCCCAGGAAAAGACATAGGGTAGCGGAATGGATACAAAAACATGACCCACATACATGCTGTCTACAAGAGACACAACTCAGAACAAAAGACTTACACAGACTGAAAGTGAAGGGATGGAAAAAAAGTATTCCAAGCAAACAGATATGAAAAAAAGCTGGGGTAGCAATACTTATATCAGAAATAACATATTTCACAACAAAGGCAATAAAAAGAGACAAAGAAGGACATTTCATAACATAATACTTAAAGGAACAATCCATCAAGAAGATATAACCCTGGTAAACCTATGTGCACCCAACATAGGAGCACCCAAATATATAAGGAAAATCTTGGAAGACTACAAGAAGGATATCAACAGCAACACACTCATGAAAGGAGACTTTAACACCCCATTGTCAACAATGGACAGGTATTCAAAGGAAAGAAGCACCAAAGATATTGAAGCATTGAACAACACTCTAGATCAAATGGACTTCGCTGACATATATAGAACTTTTCACTCCAAAGAGGCAAAATATACATTCTTTTCAAGTGCACATGGAACAGTTTCAAAGATAGACCACATTGTAGAACACAAAACAAGCCTCAACAAATTCAAGAACATTAAAGCTATATCAAGCATCGTCTCAGATCACAATGCCTTGAAACTAGAAATCAACCTCAAGGAAAAAACTCAATGACATTCAAACTCAGGAAGAATGAATAACATGATTTAAATAATGAATGGCTGAACAATGATATCAAGGAAGAAATCAAGAAGTTTGTAGAAACAAATAATAATAAACACACAACAGCCCAAAACCTATGGGACACAGCAAAAGCAGTCCTGAAAAGAAAGTTCATGGCAATACAGGTCTACCTAAAAAGGATAGAAGAATCTCTAATAAAAAATCTAATCTTACAGCTACAAGAACTAGAATAACAACAACAAAGAAAGCTCAGAGTAAGTAGAAGGAAGGAAATCATCAAGATCAGAGCAGAATTAAATGACACAGAGACTAAACAAACAATTCAAAAAATCAACAAAAGTAGGAGCTGGTTATTTGAAAAGATAAACAAAATCCACAAGCCTTTAGCCAGGCTCATCAAGAAAAAAAGAAGAGGACCCAAAAAAACAAAATCAGAAACAAAAGAGAAAAATCACAACCAATAGCACAAAAATACAAAAGATTGTAAGAAATTACTACAAACAACAGTATGGCAAGAAACTTGACAACCTAGATGAAATGGACACATTTCTGGAAACATAATCTTCCAAAACTGAATCAAGAAGAAGCAGAAAGCCTGAATGGACCAATAACAACTAGTGAAATTGAAGCAGTAATCAAAACATTCCCAGTACACAAACACCCTGGATTGGATAGCTTCACAGGCAAATTTTACAAAACATTTAGGGAAGAACTAACTCCTACCCTTCTCAAACTATTCAAAAAAATCCAAGAGGAGGGAAGAAACTCTTCTTATAAAGCCAGCATTACCCTAATTCCAAAATCAGGTTAAGACAGAACAAAGGAAGAAAACAATAGGCCAACACTACTGATGAACAAATATGCTAAAATCCTCAACAAAATATTGACAAACCAGATCCAGCAACACATTAAAAAGATCATATACCACGATCAAGTGGGATTCATCCCAGGGATGCAAGGACAGTTTAATATTCACAAACTAAAAAACGTTAAAGATAAAAATCACATGATCATATCAATAGATTCGGAAAAAGCTAATGATATAAAGTACAACACCCATTTATGATCAAAACACTCAGCAAGCTGGGAATAGAGGTAGCATAGATCAATATTATAAAGGCCATTTATGAGAAACCCGAAGTCAGCATCATCCTCAATGGACAAAAATTGAAAGCGTTCCCCTTGAGATCAGAAACAAGACAAGGATATTTACACTCTCCTCTCCTATTCAACATAGTATCGGAAGTTCTAGCCACAGCAATCAGACAAGAGAAAGAAATAAAAGGCAGCCATATTAAAAAAGAGGAAGTAAAACTGTCATTATTTGCAGATGACTTGATAGTGTACATAGAAAACCCTATAGATGTCACTAAAAAACTAATTGACGTAATAAGTGAATTTGCAGTATAACAAGCCAATATTCAGAAATTGAAGGCATTTCTGTACACCAACAATAAATAATCAAAGACAGAAAATAGAAAAAAAGTCCCATTTACTATAGCAACAAGAAAAATAAAGTACCTAGGAATAAACTTAACCGAAGAGGAAAAGACCTGTACTTGGAAAACTATCTAACGCTGAAGAAAGAAATTAAGAAAGATACAAATAAATGGAAGCATATACTATGTTCATGGGTGGAAAAAATCAACATCACTAAAATGTCAATACTACCCAAAGCAATTTATAGATTCAATGCAATCCCTATTAAAATACCAATGACATATTTCACAGACCTAGAACAAATACTTCAAAATGTATATGGGACCAAAAATTACGCCAAATAGCAGCAGCAATCTTGAGACAGAAGGACACAGTAGGAAGAATCACAATACCTGACATCAAATAATACTACAAAGCCACTGTAATCAAAACCGCCTGGTACTAGCATAAGAACAGACATATAAACCAATGGAACAGAATAGAGAGCCCAGAAATAAACACTGGTCTATATGGTCAACTATTATTCGACAAAGGGGAAGAAATATAAAATGGAGTGAGAAGAGCCACTTCAACAAATGGTGCTGGGAGAACTGGACAGGGACATGCAAAAAAATGAAACTAAACTACCAACTTTCACCACACACCGGAATAAACTCAAGATGAATCAAAGACTTAAATGTAAACCGTGACACCATAAAAGTCCTAGAAGAAAACATAGGCAGGAAAATTTAAGATATGCCATGTAACAATACTTTCACGGATACATCTCCTAAGGCAAGGGAAATAAAGGAAAAAATAAACAAATGGGTCTACATCAAACTTAAGAGTTTCTGCTCAGCAAAAGACAACATCAGCAAGATGAAAAGAAAACCAACCATATGAAAAAGCATATTTGCCAATGATACTTCAGAGAAGGGATTAATATCCAAAATATATAAACAACTTACACGACTCAACACTAAGAAGAGAGACAGCCCAATTAAAAAAATGGGCAAAGAACCTGAACAAACACTTTTCCAGGGAGGATTTACAGAGGGTCCATAGACATATGAAAGAATGCTCAACATCACTAGACACCAGGGAGATTCAAATTAAAACCACAATGAGATACCACTTTACATCAGTCAGATGGCAATCATTGACAAATCCACAAACAACAAGTACAGCGAGGATGTGGAGAAACAGGAACCCTTCTGCACTGTTGGTGGGAATGCAGACTGCTGCAGCCACTATGGAAAACAGTATGGGATTTCCTCAAAAAACTAAAAATGGAACTGCCTTTTGAATCACTAATTCCACTGTTAGGATTATACCTGAAGAATCCTGAAACCCCCAATTCAAAAGAACCCATGCACACCTATGTTCATAGCAGCAGTATTTACAATAGCCAAGTGCTGGAAACAACCCAAGTGCCCATCTGTAGATGAGGATCAAAAAACTGTGGTACATTTATACAATGAAGTACTATGTAGCAGAAAGAAAAAAGGAACTTCTACCATTTGCAACAACATGGATAGAACTAGAGAAGATTATGCTTAGCGAAATATGCCAGGCAATGAAAGACAAATACCATATGATATCACCAAATACAGGAAATGAACAGCACAAACGATCAAAATTGAATCAGAGGTATGTAAACAAGGAGTAGACTAACAGTGAAAAGGGGGGAAGGGGGAGGGAGAGAAAGGGGTAAGAAGGGGATGGGTCTAGTCAAAGAACATGTATAAATGACACATGGACATTGACAACTGGGTGGGAACTGACTGTGGGAGAAGGGGTGGGCAGGGTATGGGAAAGCAACAGGGAAAAAAGTAGGACAACTGTAATAGAAAAACAAAAATTTTTAGTGGGGGAAAAAAATGAAAGCAAAATAAATTAATAAATGAGCCAGCAAATCCCACCCCACCAAAAAAAAAAACCTCTCACATGTAGGACAGTAAACAAAAGAAAATGAAAACTATGAAAATGCAATTTTAGTGAATATTATGACAAGGATTTTCCTTCACACTGTATATTTTTCTCCCTACTTGATCCCTCCAGAATTTGGCATTCTGAAGAAGCAAGCAACCACATAAGGTTCTTTGCATAAAACTAATAAGACCAGTTGTTAATACAGGTTTTGTTGACCATGACTTTGACTGGAATGTCATGCCTAAAGGAGACATGCTTGTGCTTTGGTTGTTACCAAAAAAGCCCTGAGGAACTGGTATTGACTTTCAAAGGTAATAAAAGCCCACAAAAAAAAAGGCCTGGTACCTTTGTTGGTTGTGCAGTCCATGGCAATCTTTCCAGGGTAGGAACAAAAGTTGCTTTCCTGAAAGATGGCTAGAAGGGACCTTAAAGCACAAGTGAAAACCTGAAGGACTTGGAAAAGAGAGGTGTTTACAGTCAAGGATGAATGGCAGGTATGTGACTCAGCTCCTGTGCCCTGAAGGGCAGACTGAAAGTCACCCTAAAACAATACTACAAAGCCACTGTGATCAAAACAGTCTGGTACTGGTATAGGAACAGACATATAGATCAATGGAACAGAATAGCGAATCCAGAAATAAATCCAGGACTATACGGTCAACTAATATTCCACAAAGGGGGAAGGAACATGAAATGGAGTGAGAAGAGCCTCTTCAACAAATGGTGCTGGGAGAACTGGACAGGGACATGCAAAAAAAATGAAACTTGACCACCAACTTACACCACACACGAGAATAAACTCAAGGTGAATCAAAGACTTAAATGTAAGCCATGACACCATAAAAGTCCTAGAAGAAAACATAGGCAGGAAAATTTAAGATATGCCACGTAACAATACTTTCACGGATACATCTCCTAAGGCAAGGGAAATAAAGGAAAAAATAAACAAATGGGTCTACATCAAACTTAAGAGTTTCTGCTCAGCAAAAGACAACATCAGCAAGATGAAAAGGAAACCAACCATATGGGAAAACATATTTGCCAGTGATATCTCAGACAAGGGACTGACCTCCAAAATATATAAAGAGCTTATACCACTCAACACCAGGAAGAGAGACAAGCCAATTAAAAAATGGGCAAAGGAACTGAACAAACACTTCTCCGAAGAGGACATAAAGAATGTCCACAGACACATGAAAAACTGCTCAACATAACTAGCCATCAGAGAAATGCAAATAAAAACCACAATGAGATACCACTTCACACCAGTCAGAATGGCCATCATCAACAGATCAACAAACAACAAGTGCTGGCGAGGATGTGGAGAAACGGGAACCCTACTGCACTGCTGGTGGGAATTCAGACCGTTGCACCCATTTTGGAAAACAGTATGGAATTACCTCAAAAAACTAAAAATGGAACTGCCTTTTAAACCAGCGATTCCACTGCTAGGATTATATCCGAAAAATCCTAAAACCCTAATTCAAAAGAACTTATGCACCCCTACATTCACAGCAGCACTGTTTACAATATCTAAGTGCCAGAAACAGCCTAAGTGCCCACCTGTAGATGAGTGGATAAAAAAACTGGGGTACATTTACACAATGGAATACTATGCAGCAGAGAAAAAGAAGGAACTCTTGCTATTTGCGACAACATGGATGGAACTAGAGAGAATTATGCTTAGTGAAATAAGCCAGGCAAAGGAAGCCAAATACCATATGATATCATCTAATACAGGAAACTAAAGGACAACATAAACAAACGAACTAAATAGGACAAGGAGCAGAAAAACAGTCAATAGGGGGGAGGGAGGAGGGAGAGAAGGGGGATAAGTAAGGGAAGGGTTTAGTCAAGGAATGTGTATAAATGACTCATGGACATGGACAATGGGGAGGGATATGATTGTGGGAGAAGGGGTGGGCTCGGTGGGGGTGAGCAATGGGGAAAAAATGGGACAACTGTAATTGAAAAACCAAAAAAATAAAATTAAAAAAAAAATCTCAGAGGTCAAACCTGATTATTAAACAGGTTTTTAAAGGATGGTTTCACAAAACTTTTACTATGTGAATGCATAAAATAAATGAATTCATTTCTCCCTTAAAAAAGATAGGTTCCTTGTGTAAGTTCCAGCAAAGCAGACTTGTTGTGTTTATTCAAATAAACAGGATAAATTAAAACTGTACTTAATGCAGTCCCTTTAATGACAAGGAGGATAATCTTAGGGAGAAAAATTGCGATTCAGGGAAAATCACAATGCTCAGTGGTAGACTATAAAGTAGTGCAGCTGTCTTTAAAGTTCATTTTCATTTAATGTTTGTTTTCATTTGAAAGTTAAACTAGGTCTGTGACATTATCAAGATGCTTAATTTACAGGGAAGAAGAATGTCAGATGCCTTGCAACTGGTTGTCTTTCCATAAGACAGTCTTACAGATCTATAGACTGGTTTGTGGGCTATGTTGCATCAATTAATATGTGTGTTTTGTTTTCATAGGGCATAAGCCTATGATTTCATTACCTGAGTGATTGTACGTGTAGGCCTCACTTAATCCTGTCTGCATCGCTGCCTCCTGAGACTCAATAGTTTGGCTGAACTAAGTGGCTGGGTTGGTGAAGCATGGGGTGGTTTGTGGGCTTCACTTTAAAACTTGATTTCTCTTTCCTATTCTAAAGGCTTGGAAAGAAAGGGCCCAGAGGTCTGAGAGGGGGGAAACCTAAGATACTCCCCTCAGCCCAAACTAAGTATAGGGACAAAAGCGGTTTTGGACAGGTGTGACATGCCTTGCACACCTTCCTCCAACAAGCACTATTTTTTCCCCTAATGTGGGACATTGAAAAATTAATCCCTGCCTTTTGTCATCTAGTGGTTATGGATTGAATGATGCCTTTTAACGCTGTTGCCAAATATTTTGCCCCCAATATACAACAAGGATACCAGCCTGTTAAACCAAGCATGCTGTGGTCCAGGGACAGCCAACTGACCTGGAGTCTGCAAGATCCTTCCCCATATGGGAAGGCCACCCTCCCCTCCACACCCCCACTCTTATTAGGGATTTTTGGACCCAAGGGTAGGTAGGACAATGACCATGTCCAGTTTGAAGTAGCTAGAGGAGCACGAGACCTTCGACCATTGTCCTTTATAAGATTATAAAGGGTCTTAAGTCTGAGAGAGGGAATTGTTATTTTTTATTATTATAAAAATTAATTTATTTAACAAATAAAAGTTCCAACCCTGATATGAAATGGTTGGTTCCTCTGACCATCAGCCCCATACTATAGGTTACTTAGGGAACCACAAAGAGTCACCTTATTAGCATAAACTCAGGTATGCTTAAAAGTGACATACAACAGAAGATGGCTTCTCTCATACTTGCCACTGAGGATCTTACAAGGGTTTTCTGAGTTCTGTATCAAGAATCAAGGATGAAGAATAAATATATATTGCTTATTATATAACAATATCACAACCATATTTACTCTGATATATTTTATCCCCCATAAGCAATTTATTTTTACCTAATACTTTATTTCTTTAATCACAGCTTGTAGAAACTTGGGAGATTTCCTAGATAAATGTAACCCTTTCAAAATTATTTTATTTGTGGGTTTTATACATTTATAAATAGTCCAACTTCTTTCACACAATGTAGGAAGCAGAGATAGCTGCAGCAGGGGAAATGCAGAAACCCCAGGGAGATACTTTCAGAGTGCTAATTTGAATTCTTACACTAGATGCCTGAAACCACTGGATTGAGGTCCTGTTTCTTTACAAATCAATAACAGGAGGTTGGAGTGGTAAGGCTGAAGGCTCTGGAGTCAGACTACTTACAGATGATTGCTGTCATTTATTAGGGGCATACTTCTAGGAGAGAACAGACCATTCCTTCCAGGCCTCAGAGAAATACCACCAGAGCAGCAGGCAGATGCTAAGCAGTGGGGGACATGCCTTTAATGACAAATATGGTCTCAGTGCTCTGCCTTGAACTGTGGGATTAAAATTGCTGAGAACTTTTCACTTTATTTTAGAAAAAAATCATCAGAGATTCTCAAACACAGGAAACAATATGAAAATTTGAGAAATATCTGACAAAAGTATCTGTGTTTAAACATAATTTCCTGAAATAAAGTTTAAGAGGACATATATGGCAAAGCAAACTAGTTGGACTTCATTTTGGTAATAGTCCCAATGTCTCGTGTTCATATGCGGAGTCACCTTCCTTATAGAGCAGAGATATGTATAGACTGGACCTATTTTTTTTAATTAATTAATTAATTTATTTATTTATTGTTTTTCTATTACAGTTGTTCCACTTTTTCCTCCATTGTTCCACCCCACCCTGCCCACCCCTTCTCCCACAGTCAATCTCCACCCCACTGTCCATGTCCATTGGGTCACTTATACTAGTTCCTTGACTAGACCCTTCCCCTTCTTAACCCCCGCCTCTCCCTCGCCCCTCCCCACTGGTCACTGTTAGTCTGCGCCTTGTTTACATGCCTCTGTTTCACTTTTGCTCCTTTGTGTTGTTCATTTATTTCTTGTATTAGGTGATATCATATGGTACTTGTCTTTCGTTGCCTGGCTTATTGGACCTATTAATAAAATAAAACCAAGATACTTTACACAAGAAAGCTAAGAATAGTAATTATTGGATAAACTCAGAAATGACTGCCGCAGACTACATGATCTGCCAAGACAAGTCTTTAAATTTAATTTCAAATTTTACAAAAATTTAATCTTTAAACTGAATTTCAATCTTTAAAAAAATACTGATGAGACCTGCAATCCCCACAGATTATGTGGTTACCTAAATACTAATTTGTCCACACATTCTCCAAAACCCATACAGAGCAACAATCAGCAATCACAACCAGCTATAATCCATTCTGACAGCAAAACTAGGAGATAGGATTAACAAGATTCCATTTAAATATAATTGGAGAAATAAACCCCAAACTAGCAAAGCCAGAGACATAGTCCGAGCTGAAAGTCAGGAGGAGACACCTGGACACGAGAGGGTCCTAGCAATGGCAGTTCACAGTAACACCCAACAAAGAAGGACTAAAGAGTGGAGGAACACTAAGGCCAGATGTGAGACCAAAAAGGCCAGATGTGGAGAACTAGATGTGGAGAACTAGAAGGGTGGCTTGGCCATAGGTGGCAGTCTCCAGAAGACACTGCTTCTCAGAGAGAGGAAGGAAGCTCTGTGAAACCTTGGTAGTAAACAAAGATCTGAGGATCACAGAACTGAGGAGTGTCATACAAGCCCCCACCCAACATTCCACGACACTATGCATTAATGAAACCTCCCTTTACAGTACCAACAGAAGAGAACATTCAGACTAAGAAACTTGTGAGCCACTCAAATCCCCCTTTCATCATAGAAACACACGCTGTTGTAGGCCTAAGAAACTCCGATACACTCTAAACAGAGAAAACAAGTAGTGTCCATACCAAGTCATTAAATAAGAAGCAATAAAAACATTGCAGCTGACAAAAATATATTCCCCCAAACCACTACAAGACAGAGGAAAACAATCCTGTATAATTTAAGTATTACTAAACAAAGAGTTATCAATGTGAAACTACACTGTAAGTCAGGAATTCAAAACTTAGAATGAACCACCTTGCATGGACTACAGTTTATCACCCCGGAATATACCACTTTGATATAAGGATTATTTTGAGCTGAAGTCAAAAGAGAATCAGCAAATTCAGAATCTTTCTCAGAGCTTCCCGTACCTGACTAAAAGCAAAAACTGCTGAGAAATAAGGACTGCCATAAATCCCTTCTTCTATTAGAGATTTATGGCTGTGGAAAAAATACAAGTTTATTCTCTTGGTTCTTTTTGTTTTTCTCCTCTACTGACACTGTTCTACCATTGTGGGAAATTTCCAGTTGCGAGAAACTCAAGTGGTACTCAGAGAGGTGGAGGAACAAACTTTTATTCATACATGCGGACCCAGAGTAGTCTCCAAAGGTCTGAGCCCTGAGCGGCACATCTCGCAGGCTTTTATGGCATTCCACCAGCACAAGTAGAAGTCAATGAATGCTCATTGGTGGATCATTCATGGGAAAACTGTTCAAGTTTTCTTTTTTTTTTTTTTTAATTTGCTTATTTATTTACTTTTATTTTCAGAGAGAGGGGAAAGGAGAAAGAGAAACATCACTGTCTGGTTGCCTCTCACTCGCGCCCCCAAGTGGGGACCTGACATGCAACCTAGTCATGTGCCCTGACAGAATCGAACCAGTGACACTTGGTTCGCAGGCCGACGCTCAATCCACTGAGCCACAGCAGCCAGGGCTCAAAAGTTTTCTGATACAATATGCAAGCACAGTTCCAGAAGCAGAACATGGCGGTTATTTCCCTAACATTCCCCTCTTTGATACCTTTACTCTCTATAAGGCATCATTTACAGCTAATGGGTGATATCTCCTCGGGGCTAAGGTTTTGGTGGTTGTTCTTCAGGTGACTGGCTGTTCTATAAATCTTATGAGGGCATTAACTAGGCAAGGTCCAATAGTGGCAAGTAGTAAGAGTGATGAGGGGTCCAGCTAGCAATAGGAGCCAGGATGACCACTGTCCTAGGCCCCAATGGCCCCCTTTCTCTAGCTCTTCTCTTCTCTGGATTCCATCCCTTAGCTCCTTTACCTTGGTAGTTACTATACCAGATTGGTTTACATAGCAGCATTCTTCTCCGAGGAAAACACAGGTCCCCCCCCCTTTTCTGCTATGAGCAGATCTTATCTTATGCTCACCTGTTCTGCAAGGCTACTGCAGCTAAGGAGTTTACCTGGTTCTGGAAGGACACTAGTGAGTCAGCTACACGTTCGATATTCTTATTCAGTTCTTGGGATAACTTGTAGTAGAACCTGACGGATGTACTAATGCCCCCTACTCTGGTTCCCACTCCCACAGCAATTTTTAATCTCATTCACCCGGTAGGAATTAGCATGCTCTCTACTTCCGCTTTGGTGTATACTGAAATATCAGGCACTAAGAACACTGTTATACAGGAGCTGGTTCAGTTTACCTCAAGGCAGCAGTAGGCAGTGTCTCCACAGAGATAGAATAACCCTAAAGGATTACAATGGGTCTGGTTATTGGAGACAGTTTGATTTTGCCCACAGAAGGCACTAGGTATGTCCCCTACTTTCTGGGAGCTTGGGGCATCCCTGCACTCCACAGAAAGGTCAGGTTGTTGGTATGGTATAATTGAATTCCTGAGGCTACCGGCCCTTTTGATGCTGCTTGATTATGTGCCTGATTGTCCAGCTTCCATTTTGGAAGTGCTGGGACCCCTATGAGTGCCTTCCTGGCTAGCAGCAAACAGATCCAGCGAATTCTGGCTTGAGTGCTGGTGTTCTGATAGAGCGCATAGGCTGCTTGAACTAATTTGCTTGCCTGCTCATTGGGAGGTATTCCCTGAATGATTTGATTTCCAATACCGGTGAAGTTAAGTCTGTTATACTTAGTCTACCCTTTCAACCTTAATAAGGGGGCTTTCTTTTCTTTTTAAAATATGCTTTATTGATTATGCTGTTACAGTTGTCCCAATTACTTTTCCCTTTGTTCCCCTCCACCCAGTGCCCCCCCGTTAGTCCATGCCCATTGGTTGTGCATATAGTTCTTCTCAACATCTTCCTATCAACTCCACTCCTTCCTACTATGCTTCTTTTTTTAAATAATTTATTTATTTTATTTTTAGAGAGAGGGGAAAGGAGAAAGAGAGGGGAAAGGAGAAAGAGAGGGAGAGAAACATCATTGTGTGGTTGCCTCTCACTTGCGTCCCCAACTGGGGACCTGACGTGCAACCTAGTAATGTGTCCTGACTGGGAATCGAACCAGCGACACTTGGCTTGCAGGCCGATGCTCAATCCACTGAGCCATAGCAGCCAGGGTCCTACTATGCTTCTTAATTCCTGTACCATCTCCCTCCCTTTCCCCTATTCCCCCTCCCCGCTTACCTCCCCCCATAATGTTCTCCATTCCTATAATTCTTTTCCCACTCTCATTGCCTACTTAGTTTGCCTTTGTTTCAGTTCCCTAGCTTCTGTTGTCGGTTCTTGTGATACAGTTTTCATTTTAATGTTCATAGTTTTGATCCTCTTTCTCCTAAACAAGTCCCTTTAACATTTCATATAACAGTGGTTTGGACCTGATGAATTCCTTCAGTTTTACTTCATTGTGGAAGCGCTTTCTCTGCCCTTCTATTCTGAATGACAGCTTCACTGGATAGAGTAATCATGGTTGTAGGTTTTTGTTTTTCAATATTTTGAATATTTCTTGCCAGTCCCTTCTTGCCTGCAGTTTCTTTTGAGAAATCAGCTGATAGTCTTATTGGGACCCCTTTGTATGTAATTCTCTTCTTCTCTCTTGCTGCTTTTAAGATTCTCTCTTTATCCTTAATTTTTGACATTTTGATTATAATGTGTCTTGGTGTGATTCTCCCTGGGTCCAATTTTTTTGGAACTCTCTGTGCTTCCTGGACCTGTAAGTCTATTTCCTTCCCCAAGTTAGGGAAGTTCTGCTTCATTACTTTTTCACATGATTTTTCAATTTCTAGTTCTTCTTCTTCACCTTCTGGCAACCGTATGATCCAGATGTTGGCCCACTTACAGCTGTCCCATAGGTTTCTGAGCCTCTCATTTTCCTCACTTTTTGTTTCCTCTTTCTGCACTGGTTGACTGTTCCTTCCCTATGTTCCGATTTGTTAATTTGATCCCTGGTTTTCTTTCCCTCACCCCTAGTTTCATATGTGTTTTTTGTTCATTTCAGCAGGACTAGCCTTCATTCCTTCCCCATCTTGTTTAAGATCTGTTTGGTCTATAAGCATTCAGATAACCAAAGCTCTGAACTGAGCCTCAGAAAGATTTCCCATCTGCTGAGCCATTAAATATTTGCTGTTTGGCCAGCTGCGTCACCAGGATCTCTATCATGATCTGTGCCATCCTGACAGTTTTGTGTTTACCTTTGCTTCCTGGGTGGGGCTGTCACAACTCCTATGCTATAGGGGGCAGAGCCCTGTGTACTCGTCACTACCAGGCGACTCTTCTCACCACACTGGCATTTTGTGTGGGGCAAGGTTTCAAGATGGATTCCTGTCATTCACTCTCTGCTGAGAGATCAGGAGCTTCCTCCTCTGTCCCCATGGCCTCCGACCCTCACGGTCCGAGGCAATGGGGGTCTGCCTTCCCTGGCATTGGAATCGCGAGCTGATGGGTTTGGTCTGCAGCTGGGGTTCTGTGCTTCTCACCTCACCTTAAATATGGGTGTCTGTGCTTACCGCTGTCCTACTGCCATCACTGCAGCTGCCGTCACCAGCATAGCTTGACCTCTCCACCCTGGCTTCACCCCACCTACCCATCTAGACAAGCATCACTTCTTTATAACTTCATACATTGGACTTCCATGTAGCTTTATTTTCTGAAACTTCTGGTTATTTATGGTTTTGTGGTAGTTTTATTTCTTCTTAGTTGTGGAGGGAGATGGAACGTGTCAGTCTAGGCCTCCATCTTGGCCGGAAGTCAGGGGTTTTCTTGATGGTTTCCCAGAGCTGCCCTTGGGCCTCATCTTGTTTCCCTCCTCCATCTGACAGCCCTACTTGAGGGTACTAAGTCCAGCATACTTGGTCCCCATTTTCCCCGTATGATTTGCACAACCCTTTCCCTGCTCCAGTGGTGTCAAGTGTCCCAGTTCAATAATTGCTTCCCCCTTGGGTATATAAGGTAGCTTTGGACTTGTCATAGCAATAAGTGGGAAGCAAGGTCCAGGCCGTAAATGAAGTGGCCCCAGTGTATCTCCATCCGCCTCCTATGGCTGGCCAAGCGACCAGTTTACTACACCCAGAGGGGCAGTCTCTAACACCAGTACCCTGGAGGAAGGGGATAGGCAGTATAAAAAGCCAAAACATGATACCAAACACACATAAGCAATTCAGAGGAGGAGTCTTTGCCAATGGGTCCATCCTGCCAGAGCAGGGACTACCAGTCTGATTCCAAGGATGCCAGGGAAGGTTCCTGTAGGCATGAGGAGTGACCACGGACAGTAACCCATACAGGAGCCCTTCTTGCTGGCTTCTAGGCTGCTGCGCTGCACAGTTGGGGTTTCAGGGGCTGTGAGGGTACTGGATGGGTGGTCTACATCTCAAGATCCTTTGTAGAGTATGCCTTCTTCACTCGTGAGTGATGTACCCAGGGCATTATACTTGTAACCTTAAGAGCAGTAGGGGTGGTTAAGACTACTGTGGGGGCCTGTCCAAGTGGGTTGGAGTGGCTTCTTTTTCCAGTTTTTTACCCAGACCTCATCCCCTGGCTCATATGGGTGTACTGGCTGTCCAAGGGGAATTGGGGCCTTATCTAGGACAGTATGTTGTACTCTGGCTACTATCTTTCCTAGCTGCTTGAGGTAAGTCTGCTGACCGGCTTCTCCTATGATTTGCAGGTCACCTCTAGGGACCAGTAACAGCGGTGGGGCCTGCCATACATGATTTCAAAAGTGGAGAACCCTGTGGTCTCTGGGGTGCATCTTACCCTTAGAAGGACTAGTGAGAGAAGGTCTACCCAGGGGAGCCCTGTCTCTTGGCAGAACTTGGCCAGGGTGCCCTTTATGGTTCGGTTCATGTGCTCTACTTTCCCTGAGCTTTGTGGTCGGTATGCTGAATGCAGTTTCCACTCAATTCCAAGTAGCTGGGCCAGTCCTTGAGTTACTTCTGCTACAAACACAAGGCCATTGTCACTGCCTATGGACAATGGCAGTCTGAATCAGGGGACTATGTCTTTCAGAAGAGCCTTAGTTACTTCACATGTCTTTTCCGTACAGGTGGGGTATGCTTCTACCCAGCCTGAGAAAGTGCAGACTAATATTAAGAGGTATCATAGCTGCGGCAGGACTTGACCTCCGTGAAGTCCACTTCTAAGTCTTCAAAGGGGGCCGCCCCCGTGCGTTAAATACCAAGTGGGGTCTTGGAGCCCTGAGAGGAGTTGTTTTTATCACAGGTTAGACACCGGAGGCAGACAGTGGCGCAGAGGGAGGGCAGCCCAGCAATGTAGTAGTACCTTGCTAGGAGTGCTTAAAGTGCCATTTTTCTGAAATGTGTCAGTTGGTGGCACTGTTGCACTAGAGGAAGAGCAGTCCATTTGGGGACATACACCCTTCCATCTAGTAACAACCATACTCCTTTTGCAGTTTTTAGTCCACTTTCTCTTTTTGTCCACTGTGCTTTGTCCTCAGAGTAGTTCAAACATTGCACTTTTTGCTGGAGGAGTGGCAACTGGGTAGCTGTTGGCGCTGGACCTGCCTCAGGCATGGCCATCTCATCTGCTGCCCTTTGAGCAGCCTCATCAGCTAGCCGTTTGCCCCTGGCCTCCTGGCTATCACCATTTTGCTGCCCCCTGCAGTGGATTACCACAAAATGGGTTGGAGCCCATACAGCCTCTAGGAGTTGGAGGATTTCTTCCTTGTTCTTGATTTCCTTACCACCTGCAGTGAGGAGACCTCTTTCCTTGTATATAGCCCCGTGGACGTGGACGGTGGTGAAGGCATATCACGAGGCTGTGGAGATGTTTGCCACCTATCCTTGTGCTAATTGTAATGCCCGCATCAGGGCCCACAGTTTTGTTCTTTGCACTGACCAGCCTTTTGGCAGCGGTGCGGCCTCAATAACCTGACTGTCCATGACTACTGCATATCCGGCTACCTGTTCTCCATTCTTAATGTAGCTATTGCCGTCTATTTAAAAGGTACAGTTCAGGGATGGCAAGAGTGTGTTCTGAAAATCTGGTCTGCTGGCGTATATTTCAGTTACTTTTGCGCAGTCATGTTCGGGCTCCCCTTCCTCTGCCAGAGGAAGGTGGCAGGATTCACGCTGCAGACGGTTTCTATGGTTAACCTAGAATTTTCATAGGAGTCCCTGGTAGTGTGTAAGCCTGGGGTTTGACATCCACTTGTGCCCATGGCTTCCCATAAGGGTGGTGACTGCATGTGGTATTAGGACTTTGAGATTCTATCCAAGTGTAAGTTTGTCAGCCCCTTTTATCAGGGTGACTATGGCTGCTATGGCTCGCAGGCACAGGGACCAGCCTGACACTACTGTGTCCAGTTGCTTGGAGAGGTATGCAACCAGTCGCTGCCACAGCCCCACCATCTGTGTTAGCACCCCGAGTGCCACCTTATCCTTTTCATGTACAAATAGGTTAAAGTCCCAACTCACATCAGGTAGTCCCAGGGCTGGGGCTTGGCTGAGTTCTGCCCTGATTCGCTGGAAGGTGGCTTGTTGCAGTTCCACCCAGGTCGGTGGCTCTTTGTCAGGGCTTGTCAAAGCCTCATAGAAGGGCCTGGCTAGTGCCAAGTACTCCGGTATCCAGATGTGGCAGAATCCTGCTGCCTCCAGGAACTCTGTTTCTTTCTGTTGGTTGGTGGGGGTAGGCTGCATATCACTTTCTTTCTCTTCCGCCCTAACATGCAGTGTCCCTTGGTGACCATGAATCCCAGATATTTGACTTGCTGCTTGCAAATTTGAACCTTTTTCCAGGAGACTTTGTACCGACCATCAGTAAGTGGTGAAGCAAAGCTTGCATCCCCTCCGAACAGTCTTTCTCCATTTCCACTGACAAAAGGAGATCATTCACTTATTGGAGCAGCATATACTTGAGCGTCTCATAGGGAAACGTGGCCAGGTCAGTCCAGGATTTCTCCGAAGAGGGTGGGGGAGTTTTTGAATCCTTGTGGTAATGGAGTCCAAGTGAGTTGTGTCTACTGACCCATGTGTGGGTTTTCCCACTTGAAGGCAAACAAGGGCTAACTTTCGATGCCAACCTGAGGCAGAAGGAGGCATCCTTATAGTCGAGGCATGAGAACCACATTGCCTGCGGTGGTCCCTGCGCCAGAAGGGTGTATGGGTTTGGCATAATGGGGAACAAGCTGACTGCAGCCCCGTTTACTGCCCGTAAGTCCGGGACTGGCTGGTACACAGACCCAGTAGGCTTCTTGACTAGGAGCAGGGAAGTGTTCCAGGGTGACTGGCATTCTACCAGGATGCCCTCTTTCTGAAGCTGTTTGATGTGCTGGACTGCTGGACCGTGCCTAGCTGGGCCTCCTGTGGGATGGGATACTGTTGTTGCTGGACTGGGTTGGCTCCAGGGTTGAGCTCTATAACCAAGGGTGCATGGTTGACAGCCATCCCAGGTGGGTTGTCTTCAGCCCAGACTCCCGAGAATTCCTTTTTGCAGGGCCTCCAAACTCTGTCCTTCGACCCCTGGATCGTGGAGTCTCCACTCCTCTTCCTGGGGGACTGTGATGAGGAGTATAAGTCCTGTTCCCAGGCTCAGACTTGCCAGGGCCCCTGGTCTGAAAGTGATTTGGGCTCCCAGCTTGGTCAGGAGGTCTTGGCCCAAGAGAGGCACTCTGGCAAGCAGAGGCACTCAAGTGTGACCTGGTGGCTGCCGAACCAGCAGACTTGGGTTTGACAGAAGAGACATCCAGTGACCTGGTCTCCCGTGGCTCTGACAATAGTGGCCATCTTGTCTGTGAGGGGGGAGATTGGTGTAGTCACCACCAATAGTCAGCTCCAATGTCTGCCATAAACGGCATACTCCAGCCCCCAACTTGCATTCTAACCATTGGCTCAAGGGGGCACAGTTCGATTGAGCCAGATCTGTCCTAGTTCAAGTCTAACTCTGCTAGGCTCAGGATGGCAGTGGTAGGTTCTGGCTGGTATTTCTTAGGGCCATCCTCCTCTTTCCGTTTCTTGCTTGGACACTCATTTTTCTAGTGGCTGGTCTCTCAGCAATAAGCACACTAATCTGGGCTTAGTGCCACCTTGCGCCTCTTGGCAGGACCTTTTCGGGAAGGACCTTTACTCTAGTTGGGGTCTGGATTCCCCAAAGCTGCAGCGAGGAGGGAGGCCTTCTCCTTCATTTTCTTTCGTGCCTCCCTCTTGGCTGTTTCCTCCTGGTTGGTGTAGACCTTGTTGGCGATTTCAAAGAGTTGGGTGATGTTCATCCCAGCAAAGCCTTCTAACTTTGCTGCAGCTTCCCACGATGTCAGCGCAGCTTGTCCAACAAAAGCTGCGTTGACCATCCTTTGGTTTTCATGGGCCTCTGGATCAAATGGAGTGTAGACATGGAATGCCTTGCATAGCCTCTCATAGAAGTCTCCTGGGCATTCATCTGGCTTTTGAATTACTCCGGTAGTCTTGGACATGGTGGGTTTTCTTGCCCCTTCCTGGATTCCTCATAGCAGTGCCTCTCTATACCACTGGAGGGCAGCCTGGCTTGGTTCTATGTTAAATTCCCATTCTGGCTGCACACCTGGGGAAGCCTCTCTGGCCCATGCTTCAGGGTCCAAGACTCCTGGTGGGGCCTGGCCCTGTAGCCACTTTCAGGTCTGAGAATTCGCCGTCTTTCTTTAGTATTGAAGAGGGTGAGGAGTAGCTGACGGCAGTCATACCAGGTGGGACGGTGCATCTGGAATATGGATTCCATGAGGTCCACCAGACCGTGTGGTTTCTGAGTATGTGGGTGTATTGTGCTTCCAGGTCAAGAGATCCGTGGCGGTGAAGGGCAGATAGTATAGTATGGGCCTGCCTGGCTGAAATGTTCTGTCTGGGCTGACTTGGGTTGGCCCTTGGGTCTCCCAGAGAGGCATCTGGAAGGCCAGTCGAGCTGATCGGAGTCGACTGGCCACTAGGAGATCAGCCTCTGTTTCAGGGGAGCACTTGGCTCTGGGGAGGTGGAGGGCAGCGGGGTGTCAGGCAGGCCATCTGGTGGGTTGTTCTGGGGCAGTGGCACATAAAGTGGTGGTAGCAGTGGAACAGCCCAGTCTTCTGCAGCTTCCTGATGTATACAGGGACGCCATGACCCAACATGTTGTGCACTGAGGACTTTTCCCTTCTGCCCTCCTGGGTCTCTCCTTGTCGCCCAGGGTCTGCCAGTTGACTTAACTTTTCCCTTATTTTGAGCGCAGGCCCATAACCATGAGGGCATTTCCTGGGCTAGCTCCTGCCACTGATCTATGTAGGGGTATTGATTGGGGTGTCCGGGACTCCCAATAACTACTTGGTGGACGGCACTGACAATCCACAGGTCCAATGTCCCTTCTAAGGGCCACCCGACTATGAAGGTTGGCCTCTTGGCCTCACAGAGAAGTTTCCGGCCTCATGGGAACCCCATAATCTGCCTTAAACTTCCTGAAATTCTTGATCATACATCCTAACACTGTGGGTAGATTGTCTCCCTCCCATCTTGTGAACGGTGCCTCAAAAAGAACAAGGGAAGGATGCCTCCAGATAAGGAGATCTCTCAGACACCCGCCTGGCCTCTCCTCTCTGGAAGACTTAGGCTCGTCTTGACTCAGTCTGCCTATGTAGAATCCAGGTTGGCCGTTAGGTCGTATGATGTAGCTGAGGACTTGCAGGGTAGGGTCCACTCAAGACTCTGTAGTCGAAATTGTGGAGCCACAAATTAGACTGCTGGAGGCAAGCCTTCAGCATCCCACAATCACACACCCACACACTCAGAGGCTAAGCAGTCCAACCCCCTTTGGGGCGTAGCCCTAACTGGAGCTCAGCTGGGGCTTTGGAGGTGATCAGTCTCCCCTTCCATCTGGAGACGGACCTGTCTCGGGTGGGTCCCTGGGGACTTACCAGTTGGCGACTTCACTGGCAGGCAGTTCGGTCCACCTCTCCTCTGAGTTGGGCTCGGACTGCGGATACAGCCCCCGGGGAGGGCTCGTCTGAGAGAGGTCTTGTCAATCTGACGGGTGGTGCCACCTCGGTCAGTCGGAGGTCCCCATGGGTTGCAGCCACCACCCCAAACCAGTGGCGCAAGGGACCGGGGCAGTTGGGTTTCCTGGCCAACACACCAAATGTTGCGGGAAATTACTGGTTACGAGAAACTCAAGCAGCACTTACAGAGGCGGAGGAACAAACTTTTATTCATGCATGCGGGCCCAGAGGAGTAGTCCCCAAAGGTCTGAGCCCAGAGCGGCACATCTCATGGGCTTTTATGGCATTCCACCAGCACAAGCGGAAGTCAATGCTCATTGGCGGATCATTCACGGGCAAACTGTTCAAAAGTTTTCTGATGCAATATGCAAGCACAGTTACAGAAGCAGAACACGGCGGTTATTTTCCTATCACTACTGACATTGAGAAGAAAAACAAAAAGAACCAAGAGAATAAAAATGAAATAAAAAAGGATAAAAGATCAGGAAAAAAAGTGATATAACGGACAAGCAAAGCCATGTAACTGGAGTCCCAGAGGGCAGGGGAAAAGAATGAAACAATATTTAAAACTACAATCTCAGAAAAACTTCTGGATACAAATGAAGATCTGAATCTAAATACTGAAAGGGCCAACCATGTACTGGGAAAACTGATCGAGAATGGTCTAAAAGCCTAGTAAGACTATTCAGGTTTATATTAGGTTGGCCAAAAAGTTTGTTTAGTTTTTTTCATACAATGGCTCTAGTGGTGCTTAGTTATCACTACCTTCATTCGAAGCAATTTTATTAGATTGTATTGTTGACAGCTGTCATATCAGAGTGCATTAAAAAAAAAATCAAAACTGGTGAATTTTTGTGCAACCATTTTAATATTGAGGATGAAAGAAGCTACACAATATTTTTGGAGTACTATGCTTTATTATTTTTTAAAAAAGACAAAAATGCAACTGAAATGCAGAAAAAGATTTGTGCAGTGTATGGAGAAGATGCTGTGACTGATTGAACATGTCAAAAGTGATTTGCAAAGTTTCTTGGTACTATTGACATTTTGGCCAAATAATTATTTTCTGTGGGGCTGTCTTAGGCATTGGAAGATGTTAAGCAACACCTCAGCCTCTACACACTAGAAGCCAATAGTGGGAGATAGCCAACATACTCAAAATATGTAAATCAATAAAGTTATTGGTGAAAATAAAAAATGTCTTTTATATTACAGAAAAAACTAAATGGACTCTTTGGCCAACCCAATTAATAAAGGAAACCACTGGGTTTACAGGCAAAAAGGCAAAGTCACAAAAATAAAAACATCAGGTTAGTAGCAGACTACAACAGCATTATACAAAGCAAGATAACAGAGGAATATTTTTCAAGAAACTCAAGGGAAAAAAGTGTGAGGCAAGAATTATTGGACTAACTTCCAACTAAAACATGACTAGGAAATATCAGTAAAGTCTGGTACTGGTGGTGCTGAACATGTTTTATTAGCTGTAAGGCTAAAAATAGTAGGGATATGGGTAGAAAAATAACATGGAAACATCTGTTCTGATAAATTATAAAAAACTGTACTCCCCCTCATCCTACATACAACTCATGGAGAAAGTACGACCCTGGCTAGTGTGGCTCCATTGGTTGGAGCATCATCCCACAGACCAAAAGGTCACAGGTTTAATCCTGGTCAGGGCTAATGCCTGAGATGCAGCAATGAAAACCAAATGTACTTGGGTGAGGATAAAAAAAAAAGAGAAGAAAAGAAAGGGGGTAGAAAATGCTCACAGATGGGAACATAGGTAATGAGTGTTTTCCAGAGTAGACAAACAAAATATTAGATGCCTAAATAAGGAGAAGGTAAGTGTATTTAAAAATATTCATATTATAAAAGTAACCAGCCCTGACCAGTGTGGCTCGGTTGGGCATTATCTCGAAAAGCAAAAGGTTGCAGATTTGTTTCCCAGCCAGAGCACATGTCTAGATTGCAGGTTCAGTCCCCGTTGGGAGGCATACAAGAGGCAATTGATTGATGTTTCTCTCTCGCATTGGTGTTTCTCTCCCACTCCTTCTCTCTCCCTTCCCCTCTCTAAAAATTAATTAATTATAAATAAAATAAAAATAACCAATAGAACATAACTATAAAATTGTCTAAATAATAAGTGAAGAGATCACATGAAAAAAATTGTAAATACATAATACATAAGAAATAGAACAAAGTAGGAAGACATAATTTAAAACCAATCACATATCAGTCATATCAATAATGTAAACAGGCTGGATTTTTAGATTTGTTCACAAAATAAAAACCAACTCTGTGCTCAAACAGGAGAGCTACAACTAAAATAAAGCTATTCTGAAAGACCAAAGATAAAGAGATGGTCAAAAGTATATCAAATATATCAACCAGCTTTTGTTAGATTTGTTGCAACAATCCTGAAATCTCCCAAAGGGTTTCTTTCTTGCTCACTTATCTATTATTGCATGATGGTTATCACTCTGATAGTTCCTTTTTCATGGGTCATCTTTCTGTCCTGGAATGCAGCCCCTATCTGAAATGTACTCTTTTTATGACCCAGAGGGAGAAAACAAAAACAAAAAACATGGCAGAAGCATAGATGGCCCTTGCAGCTTCTGCTTAGATAGCGAATGCATAGGTTCCACTCTTACTCCCTCAGTCTTAGACAGTCACTGGTCAAGACATAATCAATGGGGAGAGGAAATACACTTCTCCCAGAGTCAGACAGCACATGAAGTACACTTCTCCCAGGGTCAGACAGGACATGTCAAATGCCAAAAGGTAGAATCTATAATCCTCTTACAAATTATAGTCCTAAAGCAGGCAAACACAAATAGGAAAGCAAGGACTACTACTCTGGTATCAGACAAGGTAGAATTTGGGCTCAGAAGTATCAAATGAGATAAAGAAATTCACTTCATAATGCTAAAGATACAATCAATAATGAAATTATATTAATTGTGACTATCTATATACCAAAACATAGTGGCCACCTTTATAAAGCAGGAACTATAAAAGATACAAGAAGACAGACTGAAATATACTTATAAAAGGAGACAGCAATATACCCTTTTAGTCCAAAGCAGGTCAAGTAAACAGAAAATAAACACAGACATGAAAGACCTAGACAACATAATCAATAACTAGATCTTAGGAATTTCTATTAAGTCATACATTCTGATAAGAGGAAACCACCTTCTTCTCAAGTGCACATGGACCATTAATGAACAAGTCTCACCTCTCCTAGGTCTCGTGAGAGCACATTTAAGTTGCTACCTGAATCTGTCTCCCAGGTTGCAGCTCCTTTAGCTCAATAAATGTATTTTATTCTTTATTAATGTCTAAAATTAATTTTGGTTTACATATTTAAACCTTCAAAGACAAGAGCATGGGAAAAAAAAGAAAAACTTTCAAATTCTTTTTATGAGGCGCTTGTAACATCAATAGTTCAATGTGATAAAGTCTATACACAAAAAATTGTAAATAAAAGAATTAGAAATAAAATATGTAAAAACAGAATCAAATAGCCCACTTAAAAATACATTATAATCCAGAGGGTTTATTCAAGGAACGCAGGGACAATTCAGTATGAGGAAATCTATGCATTAACATATTAATAACAGAGGAGAAAAAGTGTGTTTATCTTTACAGATATTGAAAGACCTTCAAAATATAGCTCTTAATTCAATCCCTAATAAAAACATCGATTAAAACAGGAATTGACAGATACTTCCTTACCATGACAAAATATATACTTGAATCCAATAAAGTGTTGACTATTAATTTGTTAGATTTTAATTAAATACCATTCTTAAAATAAGCTTCATTTAAATACAGGAATGGCTAACATATGAAATTCTCTTACAAAGTCTCCTTACTGTGAACTCTGTCAGTGAAAAAATTTTGAAGGTACAAAAGCTTTACTGATTTTATCATCTAATGAAATAAACACAAAGCAAAAGCATAAAAATACATTATAAAGTCTCCTATAACTAGGATGATCCTATATCTTGGTTGTATGAACACTCTTGGTTTATACCTATTTTCTCACTATCTCAAAAATATCCCAATTTGGACAATATATTCATGGCCATTCTATTGCCCACAGAAATAGGAAAATATTTAAAAAATTTTAAAGTATAGTTACAGGTTTAAATGTTACTTACACATGAAAGGTAGTATTTATAAATTGATAATGAACTAAGTAAAATGAGGAAGGAGAAAATGCAAGCCATGTAAGCTATGCTAAATCCATTATTTTTAGCAGAATCGATAAATATCAGCTAAAATTAATAAATCAGAATATATAAGTATTCTAAAATTAATTAGAATTATAATTCATTAGGAAGATTAAAAAGAAATTTAAAAACAGTGACTTCTAGGGAGTAAAATTTAGGAGAGAGAAGATTTGGGGAAAATTTTACTTTTCAATTGAAATCTTTCTGTATTCCTTTCATTTTTCTACCATATGTATCTACTACATTTATAATAAACATATTTATTTAAAACATAGAAGTGACATGAATTCCTTCATTTAGTTGCTTTTGCTTTTGAAAACTAGGCAAGAGTAAAAAAAAAAATCAGCATTTATAGTAGCATTCACACATTCATTCTCTCCACCAATATTCACTAAGTGCCTGCTGTATAACATGTGCTAGGTGAGCATATAGAGCAAAACCAGAGTGGACCTTTTGGACACCTCTGACAATTGCATATGGAGTCACTGTCAGCCATGACAGTTATGTCAAGTGCTATGTCAAGACTGAGGTAATGGTGTGTAACAGGAATTCCCTTAGGAGGGGCCAGGAATAACCAAAACCATAAGTCTGTACATTTGGATGACTCCATCTGGACACCGATATGCCTTGTGGGCTATAAGAACTCAGAGCTCCGACCACCCAACGTTAGAGCTTAACTATACTATGGATCATGCTCAGAGCCCTCCCAGACTTCACTCCACTGGACACATGCCACCACTGTAGCCACCTGGCTTGAGACTGACGTCCACTTCTCCTCTTTGTGTCAGACACTTGCTCTGCTTGCTTCTATCATGTAAGCTCCCACTCTGTGTATGACCTGCATGTGACTCTCTATTGGCTTACTGGGGATGCCACCTAATTATCCTGGCATTGTGGAAAGACACAAACATGTGTGAGTGATTCCTTTCCAGGATGCTCCCTTGCTCACCACAATGAGGTGTGCCACAGCAATAAAATAAGACAGACTTTCCAGGAGCTTACATTCTAGAGTCACACATCATCACTGAGTCATCCCTACCTTTTCTAAACAAGTCTGTACCTCACAGGGCTCACAAGAATGAGAAAAAAATGGTGAACACTGCAAAAATGCAAACAGAAAAAGGCCAATCTGGTAACAGTTTATTATTAAATATACAAACTGTAACTTGACACTGTAATTTGAAAACCAAATGATCATAATTAATAGTAATATAGCTCTGTGCAACTTAATAAGCATTCGATACCTCCTTCAATCTTCACAATTCTGAAAAGTACATTTTTACCTCTGTCAATTAGAAAGCTGAAAAAAACAAACAAACAAACAAAACACAGAAGTTCCAGGTATAAGTTACTTGGGTAAGGTCACCAAATTAGTAAATGAGAGAATCAGAGTTATATTTTTCATTAGAATTCATATAAAATATATATTAAATAATATGTAAAACAGCTATCAAATATATAGGTTCTCCTATTTCTTATAAGGAATAATATACTATCTATCTATAACTAAACCTGAGCTAAGGACTTTTTTAAAAATTCAATCTACATTTGAATATCTATTTAACTCAGGAAGACCGAAATACCTTACAAATGGTATCACAAATCCCCACCTTATTTTAGAAAAACTTAAAATATTTGCCAAAATAAAGCTGAGTAAAGAATACTGATAATTAATGGCTTACAATGGTTAAGAAATATTCTCTATTTTCACAAACAGATAAGTTATAGACATAATTATTTCAAGATAACAGGGTCATTTCATTAAATTTCCTTTGACTAAAATAAGCATGGGACTTGTGTCTTACTAAAGAATACATGACTTTTTCTTGGAAACATACGATGCATATTTTCATCTAATTTTACTGAAAGCCACAAAAAAAGAGCTATAGAACAGTTGTGAAGATACAGTATTGCCACAGAACCACTGTGGGTGGTAGATAAACACTGAATGAAGATGGACTCCTAATAGTTTTTAATCTGCAGTTAAGACTGAGTGCATGATGTAAAATATCTGCAAAATGCTGAGCACATTTTAATGGCTGCCACATCTGCAAAACATCATCACCTGTCCCCTTTAAAACACTAGCTGGTCAGCCCTTAAATACACGGAGTCAAATGATACTGACAATACTCATATCAGTTTGTGTGTTTTGTTAATTCAGGGGTCTGACATGGACAACTACATTATGATTTAAAGGACAAATACCTCAGATAATTCTATACCTAAGGGAAGAGAAGCAAGGTGGAGTAACATGTGTTCCAGGCCAGAAGGAGGATGAAGTGTGCAAGTGATGCCAAATATAATGTAAAATTCTAAATATTTAAAATTGATACAGAATCTATCTTCCCATTGCAACTGAGAAAGTAGGCCTGGTTTTTGGCTTCAAATAATTACACAACACTATTAAAACTCAGAACTCGGAGAACTCTTCTTCCCTAAGCTTTCCTGGAGCCGAGAATTACTGAAAAAAATACAGTCCTCCATAGCATAAATAACACTTACATGGTATAAAGCTCTTTCAAATATTTCATTTCATTAAAAGACCAATGATCCAGCTCAAAAGGTATTTGGCTCTAAAATATTGGTAGTCACTTAATTTGTCTGGCTCTCTGCTTCCTTGATAAATAACTAGGGCTGACAAGTTTCATGAACATACTAATTATTTCCAACTGGTCTAAATGTTTAACAAACATAAAGTCACTGAACTCTAACTACGAAAGGGAAGGTACTATTATTACCCACTTTTATAGTAAAAGAAACTGAGGCACAGAGAGGCTACGTCTCTGGTCAGGTCCCAAAGCTAGGATAATAAAGTGACTTGCTGTATCCAGGCAAACCTAGGATAAATGGTACAAGCTGAGTGTGAATGGTGAAAATTCAAGTCTTCTATATGGCCTATCAGTGAAATATGTGATCAACAGCCAAGGAAAAAAAAGACTTTTGTTTCTTTCAAAACAAAAAGGGTTTTCAAAATTCTTTTAGGATTAATGACAAGATTTGACCTAGTTTCATTAATAATAATAATAATAATGTAACACCTCTTCAAACAAAAGCAACGTGCTACCCTGAAACAAGTATCAAGTGCTGTAACGCTATTTTCTTCTGCCACTCACAAATTACCATCCAGGGAAGGGCATCCTGACTTGAAATATGCTATGACATTAAGTCATGTCCTGGTATTAGGTGCTATGACATTAAATTTTATCTAAATACATTTTAAACGTTTTCTTAATCAGTGAAAGGATCTACTGTTTGGTATTAACATCAAGTATCAGGCAGTGTTCCTTAAGTACTGTAGTAACTTTTAAAGGTGAACAAACTTAGAAATCCTTGTTGTATTTCAAAGTGCACATCACATGAGAAATTTAGAACCCAGCTGGGATAACGCCCTCTAAAAGGTTCTTGAGGACAGAAACCGTTACCTTTATGTATTTTTGTATTCCACATTGCTATGCATTGTGTGAAACCTGCATTTAAGCAAATCCTGGAGATATGTTAACAATGCTAAAGTATTACAACCAAAAGAATGAAGCTGGCAAAATAAGCAGATTACAAACTGATTTTGTACAGAAATAAAACTGCATCTAATAATGCAATGGTTAAGTATGGGCCACTTGTCCTTCTCAAGAATAAATATGCTCTTGGTGTCGGCAAAGGATATTTCATTTTCAAAAGGAAAAAACAACAACAACAAGGAAATTTCTGCCTCTCTAATCCTAAAGAGCTGAATCATTCACATATTCACCGCCCATAATTCTTCCAAGAACTGTCATTGCAGGCTTTGCTTTTTGTAAAGTCCGAGTTTAAGACCTTCACTGTAAGAGTATGGGAGAATTACAGGAAATTAAAATTATTTCCAAAAGACTGACTTAAACAGGAGTTGCGTTTTCCTTAATCAAACAGGAGGCCCTGGCTATTACATCAATCCCTGGTGAAGGAAATATACTATGCTGAGAAAACGTCTAACGAGTATTTATTAAATCTCTTACTTGGAGCAAAGCGAATGGACACACGAACGGTGGGATGCAGACGCTGCGAAACGTCCATTCGTCAGTGGGGCGCAATGTCCAGCCGGACACTCCCCAGACGCGCGAGTCAAGGGTCCCAGGACCCGCCCCTCCGGCGTCCCCCAGGCAGCCACAGCTCTCCCTAGCTTCGAGGTCCAGTCATGGTGAAATGAACAAATCGGTCTTGCCATTGTGGTTAGGGCCAACGCACACCCGGAGCTGCCGCGGGCCCGTGAGGACCCTCCCGCCAAGGCAGGGATAGCGCCATGCGGGAAGGGAGACAGAGACCGCAGGGGGCGCGGCAGGTGGGGGGACTCTAGGAGCCCTAAAGGGTCTCTGGAGGGTGCGTTAGGGCTGGGGGCCTCTGGGGCCTTCTAGGGGTTTTAGAGATCGTGTTGTGGGGAGCTCTGGCGGACCTCGCGGCTTTCTGCGGGGGCGCGTCGGGGACAGCTGGCCGGGGATGGGGCCCAGAATGGAAATTCCCCTCAGGAGATACGCCGTTTGACGCTCACCCGAACAGCCCTCGGAGGAAGGAGTGAGAGGTCTTAACTCGCTTCTCGGCCTCCGCCATCAGCTGCACTGCCTCACGCTCCTTCCCTGCGTTGTCCATGTTGCCTAACACCGCTACCACAGCCTCCTCAGCCAGCTGGGTCACGCCTTCTGCGCGCCTGCTCTCTCCTCCGACCGCTGGGGAGGGCAGGCGCGGTGCGCATGGCCTGTCGGGATTTGTAGTCCCGAACCGATTCCCGGAGCCGGGGAGCGCAGGCGCGGGGCGCATGTTCTGACGGGATGTGCACTCCCAGGCCCTGCCCGGGCGGAGGGAGAGGTAGGAAGACCAGCAGGGTGCAGAGCCTAGCGTGGGGTGGGGACCGGACCGCGCTGACTGCGCAGTTTGCGGCGGGGTCCTGGACCAAGATGGACTTTAATATGCGGGAAATGGGAAATGACTACTGGCGTTCAGTAAAGATGATCTGAAATACTCAGCCTTACTTTGGTTCAGGAATTCCTGCTCAGCAGTACTGACACTTGGCAATGACATGGATGAGGAAATGGGATCAATAAAAGGAATACTCAACCTACAGGAGAGTTCCGCAAAAGGAATCTAAAGCAGCCACAGAAAATAACTTCATTAGCTATGTGATGCCCCTTCAGCTACTCACGCACCCACCAGCAACAGCTAGTAGAGAGAGCCATTTTTACCTCCAGAGCAAGACATTTAAGAATGTATCATTTCCCCTAATATAAATTCAGAGTTATTTTTCAGTCTCCCCATATTGCAGCCTTCTGTTGGTCCTCTCTTGCTTGGCTGTAATTGAATTGCACATATGCAATATATGCATAATCCACTCTTTTTATTGACTGAATTTTTTTCAATGGATATGACCCACTGAGCTCTCTTACCCTTTACATAATCCTGTCCATAGGTGGGACACAGTTTCTGCCTACCAGGATAAGTATTCATAGCTATATACTATCGGCTGCCAAAGATTTCCAGGACTGTCCCAGAGGGGTTATTTTTTAACACAAAGTTTAGTCTAGACCATTTAAATTTGGCAATGCTAAAGCAGAGGTGGTGAAGCAAATTTAAAGATGACTGACAAATGAGAACTTGTGACTATTTCAAACCATTAAGTACATTGTGGGTACTTCCGTTCCGGCAGCCGTCCGTCTCAAGAGACGATGGTGTAGCTTCTCAAGAGTCTATCTGCACCGCCGAGAATGGCTGTGCAGTCCGACTCGGGAGTGACACGGCATCTGTCTCCTCCCGTGTTGAATCGACATCTTGCGATGACGCTGGAGTGTCCTCTCCAGTGAAGCTGAAGCTACAGAGCCTGGGCAGGGTGATATGGAGGGTCTGCTGTCGCCCATGCAGCAGATCCCCCCTCTCTTCGCAGCTGAAGGGTCCAAGGGAAAGACGGAGTCAATACAGCTTGGCTTCAGGTGCGCCGCAGGAGTTGCCGGTGTTGACTACAACATCAAACCGCCTTAGGGACTCCGGCTCCGGATTTTCTGTCGGGGTTTACTCCCTTAGCCTTTCCCCTGAAGAGGTATGCCGCAAGGCAGCGGAGGTTTTTTGGAGTCAGAGTTTTCCTTCTCTGATGTGCCCTGACTGGAAGATCGAACCAGCGACACTTAGCTCGCAGGCCGACGCTCAATCCACTGAGCCAAACCAGCCAGGGAGATTGTGGGTACTGCCACACAAATATATATATATATGAAAATGTAATATGTTTAGAAAGTAAGGCAAGAAGGCCCAAACTCCTAGAAAGATAGATAACTAAAGTAAATGTCACAGAGATTATGCATTGCAGGACTCTAGAGACAGAAGGAAATCTCAGATCTTCAGGCAGAGTTTATTTACTATTATTATATGTGTTACCAGAGATTGTTAATTATTGAACCTGTTTGCTTCAGCAAGAAGCTACACCTTCACACCCCAGGGAATCACAGCATTACCCCTCCAAGAATTAACACTCCTTCCTTCCCCCTCCAGTACAATTATTGAGGGGAGCAGGTAGAAGTAACACAAGGGCAACAGTAGTCAAAAGGGTTTAGGGGGAGGTGCTCGACCACAGAGGCCTATCAGTCTAACCTGGGAAAGCAATCGTTGGCTAGTGGGTAGACCCATCAGAAGCCCGCGAAAGCTTGGGAAATTGATTAGTTATTTTGAAAAAGACTCCTGGTCTTCTGCAAGCCAAGAGGATATAACTCTTGTTAGGTTTGTGCCTGGAAGGAGGGTGGAGTTGGGTGGACCAGTTCAAAGCCTTTATAGAGGGCTGTTCTAGCGGGCGGCTGAGTCCAAGTGGACTACAGAACCAAGGGAAGGGAGAAAGGGATTTTTAAGGGCTTGGAGCAAACCCTCAGGGAGATGGTTCACCCTCCTGGTCAGCTCCAGAGTCCAGGGTATAGGTGTTTGCAAAATAACAATGTCCCCTGATTAGGGATTGCTGTCAGAAGACTTATGGTCTTTGTTTCTGGAAAATGATTAAGAGAGAGAGGAAGGGGCAATGGGGTTTGTAATTAGTTCTCAGCAGGATGCTGACAGCTATACATTAGTCACCTCTGTTAATGGGGAATCTTGTAGTTGGGGCATGGCCAGTGTTGCAGACCCTCTTTGTTTTCTAAACAGGCGTTGGCTCAGGTCTTGTGTGACTGCAGGCCATAGTTTCCAAGGACATAGTGACCACTGGCCACAGGTGGCAGGTTACGGAACAGGCAACATGGGGTCTCTGGCCCTAACAAACTTCAGGGGAACAAAGAAAAGCATTCTCTTGTTCAGTGACCCAGTCTTGCCCCATTCATTTGTGGGCTCTCTCTCTCACTCAGGAACATATGCAACTGTGTGGATTTAGCAGCTGTGTGGCCTGCAGCAGACTGTGTGGGCTCCAAAGAACTAAGCTTAATATGAAACAAACTCTGAACACTGGCCTTTGTTTTGGCCTTGCTGAAGACACAGTTGGACTTTTTCCATGGTGGGATGTAAAGAGATGGGAAATTAGAAACCCTGCGGCAGCCTTTCCAAATACACCTTGCCACACCACAATCTCCTATGCATGGATCCTTGGAATGCTTTCCTCATGATCCCACGGAAGAACCTGACTTCCACTAGTAACACACGCACTATTATAACTTGCATGCTTTGGGGGCAGGAAATTGGAAGTGGCAGTAAATGCACCAGTAAAGAGGAAAACTGAAAAAAAAAAAAAGAACGTAAACATTTGAAAAGCAGAACAGTCTATGGGGATTTAATGGAGCAGGACCAACTCAAAACCTCTGAAGTGCAGCATCAAAGTGTCAATTAAAGTAGTGAGTTTGGGAGTTTTCCCTCTTCTTGTATCTTTAGGAATAATCTGAGGAGGATAGGAGTTAGTTCTTTCCTAAATGTTTTGTAGAATTCACATTTGAAGCCATCCGGTCCAGGGCTTTTGGGTGCTGGGAGTTTTTTGATTACTGCTTCAATTTCAGTAGCTGTTATTGGTCTATTCCAACTTTCTGCTTCTTCTTGATTCAGTTTGGGAAGACTATAGGTTTCCAGGAATTTGTCCATTTCCTCTAGGTTGTCAAATTTCTTGCCATACAGTTGTTCGTAATAATTTCTTACAATCCTTTGTATTTTTGTGATATCAGTTGTAATTTCTCCTCTTTCATTTCTGATTATATTTATTTGGGTCCTCTCTCTTTTTTTCTTGATGAGCCTGGTTAAAGGCTTGTCAATTTTGTTTATCTTTTCAAAGAATCAGATCCTACTTTTGTTGATCTTTTGAATTGTTACTTTAGACTCTATGTTATTTAATTCTGCTCCGTGGGTTTGGCAGCTTAATTCCTGTAGGCAGGGCTCTTGCTTCCCCTCAGGCTGACGCCACTTGGAGGGGGGGGGGGTCTGCCTGCAGCACTGGGGATGAGTCAGCACTGGGACCCCGTTGGCTGCTTCCCCAGCTCTCCCCTCAAAGCCACCACACCAAACTCTCCCCAAGTGTCTCCAGTCCTCTCTGCCTTCCCTCTCCTTGAGCCCAAGGTAAGTGGGTACCAAAATATTTTTGTTTGGGATCCGCTTAAGAGCTATTTTTCTCCAGCTATTTCTCTCCGGCTAGCAAGAAACCCTGTGGCTTTTCACTTTTCAAAGCTGGCTACTTTCCATAATTTACTTTCTACTCTGTAGCTGCATGCTGGGAAGTTCAGCTGGGGGTTTAGACCCTGTCCTTCTTAGGGGGAACCCCAGCTGCTGAACTGTTTCTCAGTCCCTTCAGCTGCCACCCGTGTGAGCCCAGCCAGCCATTCCAGGTCTCCACACTCCCTACCAGTCACATTGTGATGTGGTGGCCTTTTCTGTCTCTGTGGTTATAAGACTTCTCTCCAGCTACTGTTCAGTTGGTTATTCCAGATGATTTCTCCAAAATTAAGTTGTAAATCCAGACTAGTTCTGGGAGGAGGAAGTGTAGCTTCCACTTACTCTTCTGCCATCTTGTTTCTCCTTGTCTTTTTTTTTGTTGATGGTTTCCTTTGCTGTTCAAACATTTTTAAATTGGTAAAATTCCATTTGTTTATTTTTTTCTTTTGTTTCTCTTGCCTGAGTATATATGTCAGATAAAATATTGCTATGAGCAATGTCTGAGATTTTACTGTCTATTTTTTCTTCTAAGATTTTTATGGTTTCAGGTATAACATTTAAATCTGTAAAGCACTTTGAATTTATTTTCGTGTGTGGCATAAGATGGGGGTCTAGTGCCATTTCTCTGCTTGTATGTGTCCAATTTTCCCAACACCGTTTATTGAATAAATTACCTTTAGCCCATTATATATACTTGCTTCCTTTGTCAAATATTAATTAACTATAAAGGTGTGGGTTAGGAGCACAGGAAAAAAGGGAAATGAATAAATACCTGTCAATAATAACCTTAAATTTGAACGGATTAAATGCTCCAATCAAAGGACATAGGATGGTGAAATGGATATGAAAACATTACCCACATATATGCTATCTACAAGAGACACACCACAAAACAAAGTGAAAGTGAAGGGATGGAAAAAAGTATTCCAAGCAAATGGACATGAAAAAAAAGCTGGGGTAGCAGTACTCGTATCAGACAAAACAGATTTCACAGCAAAGGCCATAAAAAGAGACAAAGAAGGACATTTCATAATACTTAAGGGAACAATCCATCAAGAAGATATAACCCTGGTAAACAGATATGTACCCAACATAGGTGCACTGAAATATATAAAGAAAATATTGGAAGACTACAAAAAATATATCAACAGCAACACACTCATAGTAGGGGACTTTAATACCCCATTGTCACAATCTACAGATCTTTGAAGCAAAGAAACACCAAGGATCTTGAGGCATTGAACAACACTCTAGACAAAATGGACTTAATTGACATGTATAGAATTTTCACCCCAAAGAAGCATAATATACATTCTTTTTGAATGCACATGGGACATTTTCAAAGATAGACTACATGGTAGGACACAAACACAAGTCTCAACAAAGTCAAGAAAATTGAAATTATATCAAGCATCTCTTCTCAGATCACAATGCCTTGAAACTAGAAATAACCTCAAGGAAAAAACTCAAAAACATTCAAAGTCATGGAGAATAAATAACATTCTATTAAATAATGAATGTGTTGACAATGACATCAAGTAAGAAATCAAGAAGTTTCTGGAAACAAATGATAATGAGCACACAACATCCCAAAACCTATGGGACACAGCAAAAGCAGTCCTGAGAGGAAAGTTCATAGAAATACAGGCCTACCTAAAAAGGATAGAAGAATCTCTAGTAAAAAATCTAACCCTACAGCTATAAGAACTAGAACAACAACAACAAACAAAGCCCAGAGCAAGTAGAAGCAAGAAAATTACCAAGATCAGAGCACAATTAAATGACATAGAGACTAAACAAACAATTCAAATGATCAACAAAAGTAGCTGTTTTTTTGAAAAGATAAACAAAATCGACAAGCCATTAGCTAAGCCCATCAAGAAAAAAAAAGAGAGAGGACACAAATAAACAAAATCAAAAACGAAAGAGGAGAACTCATGACTGGTATCACAGAAATACAAAGGATTCTAAGGAACTACTACAAACAAATATATGGCAATAAACTTCACAACCTAGATGAAAAGGACAAATTTCTAGAAATACATAATCTTCCAAAACTGAATCAAGAAGAAGCAGAAAGCCCAAACAGACCAATTAAAAAGAGTGAAATTGAAACAGTAATCAAAACACTCCTGGCACACAAAGCCCTGGACTGGATGGCTTCACAGGTGAATTTTATAAAACATTTAGGAAAGAACTAACACCTACCCTTCTCAGACTATTCCGAAGAGGGATGATTCCCAAAGTCTTTCTATGAAGCCAGTATTACCCTAATTCCAAAACCAAGTCAAGACACAACAAAGAAAGAAAACTACAGGCTAATATCGTTGATGAACATAGATGCTAAAATCCTCAACAAAATATTGGCAACAAGATTCAGCAACACATTAAAAAGATAATACATTATGATCAACTGGGCTTCATCCCAGGGATGCAAAGATGGTTAATATTCACAAATCAATAAATGTAATACACCACATAAACAAAATGAAAGACAAAAACCACATGATTATATCAATAGATGCTGAAAAGGCATTTGATAAAGTTCAGCACCCATTTATGATAAAAACACTCAGCAAAATGGGAATAGAGGGAGCATACCTCAACATATAAAGGACATATATGAGAAACCTGAAGCCAATATCATAATCAATGTACAAAAACTGAAAGCATTCCCCTTGAGATCAGAAATAAGACAAGGCTGTCCACTCTCTCCACTCCTATTCAACATAGTCTTGGAAGCTCTAGCCACAGCAATCAGACAAGAGAGAGAAATAACAGGCATCCAAATTTGAAAAGAGGAAGTAAAACTGTCACTATTTACAGATGACATAATAGTATACATAAAAAACCCTATAGATTCCATGAAAAAAATACTCAACCAAATAAGTGAATTTGACAAAATAGCAGGGTACACAGTTAATATTCAGAAATCAAAGGCATTTCTGTACACCAGATTTTTTTTTCTGTGCAGAAAAATATCCCACTTACTATAGCAACAAGAAAAATAAAGTACCTAGGAATAAATTTAACCAAAGAGGTAAAAGACCTGTACTCAGAAAACTACATAACCCTGAAGAAAGAAATAAAGGATGATACAAATAAATGGAAGCATATACCATGTCCATGGATGGAAAGAATCAACATCATTAAAATGTCCATACTATCCCAAGCAATTTATAGATTCAACGCAATCCCTATTAAAATACCAGCGAGGTATTTCACAGACATAAAACAAATACTTCAAAAATTAATATGGAACCAAAAAAGACCCCAAATATCCACAGCAATTTTGAGACAGAAGAATGCAATAGGAGGAATCGCAATACCTGACATCAAAATATACTACAAGGCCACTGTAATAAAAACAGCCTGGTACTGCCATAAGAACAGAGTTATAGATCAATGGAACAGAATTGAGAGCCCAGAAATAAACCCAGGCCTCTATAGTCAACTAATATTTGACAAAGGGGGAAGGAACATAAAATGGAATGAGAAGAGCCTTTTCAACAAATGGTGCTGGGAGAATTGGACAGGGATGTGCAAAAAAATTAAACTATACCACCAATTTACACCACACACGAGAATAAACTCAAGATGGATCAAAGACTTAAATGTAATCCATGGCACCATAAAAGTCCAAGAGGAAAACATAGGCAGGAAAATTTCAGATATCCCACATAACAATGTTTTCACTAATACATCTCCGAAGTCAAGAGGAATGAAGAAAAAAATAAACAAATGCGACTACATCAAACTAAAGATCTTCTGCTCAGCAAAGGAAAACATCAGCAAGATGAAACAGAAACTAACATATGGGAAAGCATATTTGCCAATGATATGTCAGATAAGAGATTGATCTCCAAAATATATAAAGAACTTACATATCTCAGCCCCAAGAAGAGATACAGCCCAATTAAAAAAAGGGCAAAGGATCTGAACAAACACTTCTCCAAGAAGGATATACAGAGAGTCCATAGGCATATGAAAGAATTCTCAACATCACTAGCCATCAGAGAGATGCAAATAAAAACCACAAAGAGATACCACCTCACACCAGTCAGAATGACCATCATCAACAAATCAACCAACAGCAAGTGCTGGCGAGGATGTGGAGAAATGGGAACCCTACTGCACTGTTGGTGGGAATGCAGACTGGTGCAGCCATCACGGAAAACAGTACGGAATTTCCTCATTAAACTAAAAATTGAACTGCTGTTTGAACCAGCAATTCCACTGCTAAGATTATACCTAAAGAATCCTGAAAGACCAATTCAAAAGAGCCTATGCACCCCTATGTTCATAGCAGTGCTGTTTACAATAGCCAAGTGCTGGAAACAACCTAAGTGCCCATCTGTAAACAAGTGAATTAAAAAACTGCAGCACATTTATACAATGGAATACTATGCAGCAGAAAGAAAGAAGGAACTCCTGCCATTTACAACATGGATGGAACTAGAGAGAATTATGCTTAGTGAAATAAGCCAGGCAATGAAAGAAACAAACCATATGATATCACCTAATATGGGAGACTTATGAACAACATAAACAAATGAACAAAATTGAACAAGAAACAGAATAACAGTTATCAGGGGGAAGGGGGTATGTAGGATAAGGGTTTAGGAAAGGAACTAGTATAAATAACCCATGAATATGGACAACGGGTTATGGATTGACTGTGGGAGAAAGGTTGAGCTGGGTGGGGGGTAGCAATGAGGGGAAAAGTGGGACAATTCTTATAGAAAAACAGTTGTTTTTTTTAAAGGTGTGGGTTTATTTCCAGACTCCTTATTCTTTTACATTGATCTATATGTCTCTTTTTATGCCAGTACCATACTGTTTTGATTACTATGGCCTTATAGTATAGTTTGATATTAGGTAAGGTGAGTCCTCCATCTTTTTCTTGTTTCTCAGGATCACTATTGCTATGTAGGGCCTTTTGTGGTTCCATATAAATTTTTGAAATATTTGTTCTAGGTCTGTGAACTATGTAATTGGTATCTTGATAAGAATTGCAGTGAGTCTGTAGATATCTTTGGGTAGCATGGACATTTTAATGGTGTTAATTCTTTCTATTCATGAACATGGTGTATGTCTCACTTTTATATCTTCTTCAATTTTTTTCTTCAGTGTCTTATAATTTTCTGAGTACAAGTCTTTTATATCCTTGGTTAGATTTATTCCTAGGCATTTTATTTTGAAGCAATAGTGAATGTGATTGTTTTCTTAATTTCTCTTTCTGATAGCTCATTATTGTCATATAAAAATGCGACTAATTTATGGATATTAATTTTGTATCCTGCCACTTTACTGAAGTTCATTTATCTGTTCTAGTAGTTTCTTGGTGGAATCTTTAGGTTTCTCTATGTACAGTATCATGTCATCTGCAAATAAAGACAGCCCTACTTCTTCCTTTTCAATTTGGATGCCTTTTTTTTTTTCTTTCTTGTTTTATTGCTGTGGCTAGAACTTCAGTACTATATTGAATAAGAGAGGTGAAAGTGGACATGCCTGTCTTGTTCTTAAAGGGACCACTTATACATTTTTCCCATTGAGTATAATGTTGGTAGTGGGTTTGTCATATATGGCCTTTACTGTGTTCCCTTACTTATTCCCACTTTGCTGAGAATTTTTATCATAAATCAGCGCTGGATTTTATCAAATACTTTTTCTGCATCTATTGATATGATTTTCATTTTGTTTATGTGGTGTACACATTTATTGATTTCCAAGTGTTGTACCAACCTTTCATTCCTGAAATAAATCCCACTTGATCATGGTGTGTGATCTGTTTGATGTATTGCTGTATTTGGTTTGTTAATGATTTTAGCATATATGTTTATCAAGGATATTGGCCTAATCTTTTTCAGCGTCTTTATCTGGTTTTAGAATTAGGATACTGCTGGCCTTGTAAAATGAGCTTGGGTGCCCTCCTTGCTCTTGAATTTTTTTGAAATAGTTTGAGAAGGAGAGGTGTTAGCTCTTCTCAGAATGTTTGGTAAAATTCACCCGTGAAGCCATCTGGTCCAGGGCTTTTGTTTGTTTGGAAGTTTTTTATTACTGCTTCACTTTCACTAGGTGTAATGTATCTACTCAGATTGTGACCTTCCTGGTTTAGCTTTGGAAGATTGTGTGTTTCTAGAAATTTATGCATTTCATCCATGTTGTCCAATTTGTTGGCATATAGACATTCATAATATTTTCTTACAAGCTTTTGTATTTCTTTGGGATCAATTGCTATTTATCCTCTTTCATTTCTGAATTTATTTATTTTGGTCCTCTCTCTTTTTTTCTTGATGAGTCCGGTTAAAGGCTTATCTTTTCAAAGAACCAGCTCTTGAATTTATTGATCTTTTGTGTAAGTTTTAGACTCTATGTCATTTATTTTTGCTCTGATTTTTATTACTTCCTTCATTTTACTCACTTTGGGCTCTGTTTGTTGTTTGTTTTCAAGTTTCTTTAAGTGTAAAGTTAAATTGTTTATTTGAGTTTTTTCTTGTTTTTTGAACTAAGCCTATAATTCTGAATTTCTCTCTTAGGACTAATTTCCCTGTATCCCACAGATTTGGGGTAATTATGTTCTTATTTTCATTTGTTTCAAGGCACCTTTTGATTTCTTCATTGTTTAACCCTGTGGAGGTCACAGATGATCTGAGAGATAAAAACAAACTCTTTTTATATTGTTACATATATTGGGTGCATAGTTTCAGGTAATTACTATCTGCACATTTGTTAATTTTAAGCCATAACATTAAGCTGTCAGTTTGGTTATAACACATTTTTTGTAAGGATATGTGATATTTGATTGTAAAGTATATCTGAGAGATATCACTTATCAAAATGCTTAAGCAAATGTTATGAAAAGTATTAATGTCTTGAGCATAGCAATATTGTTTGCAATGACTGTTACAAATGTTTTGCAAAGACAGCTACTGAAGATTCTGAATAGTTAATGTTAAAGATATTTTTTGCTTGTATTTTTTAGCAGTATCTATTTCCCTGTTATTTGAAAAAAATGTTTTACTATTTATGTTTCTATATTCTTTGTTTAATAATTTCTAGATAGTAACAAAAGAAATAAAAATCATGTATTTTATTATGTAAATATAATAAATATAAATTTTTAGTGTTTTCAATTTATTTTTCACATTTCAGCACATTTTAGTAATGACTATATCTCAGATGCACACTATCTATACTGTAATGTTTTTTACTTTGACCCCTGTAAGGTTAGTAACGTATTATTTAGTTTTCATGTGTTTGTATATTTTTAAATTTTCTTCTTGTGACTGATTTCAAGTTTCATAGCATTGTGGTCAGAGAAGATGCTTGATATAATCCCAATTTTCTTAAATTTATTAAAATTGATTTTGTGTTTTTATTTAAAAAATTTATTTGATTTAGTTTTTCTATGACAGTTGTCCCACTTTTCCCCCCATTGATCCCCACCTCAACCCACGCCTTCTCCCACAGTAAATACCCACCCTGTTGTACATGTCGATGGGTTATTTTTACTAGTTCCTTTACTAAAACCTTCCCCTACTTACCCCCTTCTCTCCTTTCCCCCCGCCCCAAGTGGTAACTGTTAGTCTGTTTCTTGTTTATATGCCTCTGGTTCAATTTTGCTCATTTGTTTGTGTTGTTCATTAGTTTTCTGTATTAGGTGATATCATATAGTATTTTTCTTTTGTTGCCTGGCTTATTTTGCTAAGCATAATTCTCTCTAGTCCTATCTATGGTATCGCAAAAGGTAGGAGTTCCTTTTTTTCTTTCTGCTGCATGGTATTCCATTATGTAAATATACCACAGTTTTTTGATTCACTCATCTACAGATAAGCACTTAGGCTGTTTCCAGCACTTGGCTATTGTAAATAGCACGCTATGAACATAGGGGTGCATAAGTTATTTTGAATTGGGGTTTCAGGATTCTTTGGGTATAATCCTAGCAATGGAGTTGCTGGGTCAAAAGGAAGTTCCATTTTTAGTTTTTTGAGAAAATTCCATATTGTTTTCCATAGTGGCCGCACCAGACTGCATTCCCACCACCCATACATGAGTGTTCCATTTTCTCCACATCCTCACCAGCACTTGTTAGTTGATTTGTTGATGATGGCCTTTCTGACTGGTGTGAGGTGGTTTATCATTGTGGTTTTTATTTGCATCTCTCCGATGGCTAGTGATGTTGAGCATTATTTCATATGGCTACGGACCCTCTGTATGTCCTTCTTGGAGAAGTGTTTGTTCAGGTCCTTGGTCCATTTTTTAATTGGGTTGTCTGTCCTCTTGGTGTTGAAATGTGTAAGTTCCTTATATATTTTGGAGATAAATGCTTTGTCTGAGATATCATTGGCAAATATGTTTTCCCATATGGTTGGTTCTCTTTTGATCTTGCTGATGTTTTCTTTGGCTGAGCAGAAACTATTTAGCTTGATATAGTCCCATTTGTTTATTCTTTCCATTATTTCCCTTGCCTTAGGAGATGTATCAGTGAAAATATTGTTATGTGGAATATCTGAAATTTTCTTGCCTATGTTTTCCTCTTGGACTTTTATGGTGCCATGGATTACATTTAATTCTTTGATCCATCTTGTGTTTATTCTGGTGTGTGGTGTAAGTTGGTGATCTAGTTTTATTTTTTTGCATGTCCTTGTCCAGTTCTCCCAGCACCATTTGTTGAAGAGTCTCTTCTCACTCCATTTAATGTTCTGTCCCCCTTTGTTGAATATTAATTGACCATATAAACCTAGGCTTATTTACAGGCTCTCTATTCTGTTCCATTGATCTATATGTTTGCGCTTATGCCAATAACAGGCTGTTTTGATTACAATGGCCTTGTAGTATAGTTTGATGTCAGGTATTGTGATGCCTTCTGTGTTCTTCTGTCTCAAGATTGCTGTGGCTATTCAAGGTCTTTTTTGGTTCAATATAAATTTTTGAAATATTTGTGCTGGGTCTGTGAAATATGTCAGTGGTATTTTAATAGGGATTGTGTTGAATCTATAGATTGCTTTGAATAGTATAGGTATTTTAATGATATTGATTCTTTCCATCCATGGACATGGTATATGCTTCCATTTATTTGTATTTTCCTTAATTTCTTTCTTCAATGTTATGTAGTTTTTAAAATACAGTTCTTTTATCTCTTTGGTTAAATTTATTCCTAGGTACTTTTCCTTGTTAGGCCCTGGCTGGTTTGGCTCAGTGGATTGAGCGTCGGCCTGCGAGCTAAGTGTCGCTGGTTCGATCTTCCAGTCAGGGCACATCAGAGAAGGAAAACTCTGACTCCAAAAAACCTCCGCTGCCTTGCGGCATACCTCTTCAGGGGAAAGGCTAAGGGAGTAAACCCTGACAGAAAATCCGGAGCCGGAGTCCCTAAGGCAGTTTGACGTTGTAGTCAACACCGGCAACTCCTGCGGCGCACCTGAAGCCAAGCTGTATTGACTCCGTCATTCCCTTGGATCCTTCAGCTGCGAAGAGAGGGGGGGTCTGCTGCATGGGCAACAGCAGACCCTCCATATCACCCTGCCCAGGCTCTGTAGCTTCATCGCAAGATGTCGATTCAACACGGGAGGAGACAGATACCGTGTCACTCCCGAGTCGGACTGCACAGCCATTCTCGGCGGTGCAGATAGACTCTTAAGAAGCTACACCATCGTCTCTCGAGATGGACGGCTGCCGACGACGACTTTTCCTTGTTGCTATAGTAAATGGGATTTTTTTTCAGATTCTCTCTCTGATATTTTATTGTTGGTGTACAAAAATGCCTTTGATTTCTTTCTTTTTTTTTTTAATTTTATTTTTTGGTTTTTCAATTACAGTTGTCCCATTTTTTCCCCAATGCTCCCCCCCACCTAGCCAACCCCTTCTCCCATAATCATATCTCTCCCCATTGTTCATGTCTATGAGTCATTTATACATGTTCCTTGACTAAAACGTTCCCTTACTTATCCCCCTTCTCTCCCTCTCCCTCCCGCCTATTGACTGCTATTCTGCTCCTTGTCCTATTTAGTTCATTTGTTTAAGTTGTTCTTTAGTTTCCTGTATTAGGTGATATCATATGGCATTTTTCTTTCTGTGCCTGGTTTATTTCACTAAGCATAATTCTCTCTAGTTCCATCCATGTTGTGACAAAGGGCAGGAGTTCCTTTTTTCTCTCTGCTGCATAGTATTCCATTGTGTAAATGTACCACAGTTTTTTGATCTACTCATCTACAGATGGGAACTTAGGCTGTTTCTGGCACTTAGCTATTGTAAACAGTGCTGCTATGAACATAGGGGTGCATAAGTTCTTTTGAATTAGAGTTTTAGAATTTTTCAAGTATAATCCTAGCAGTGGAATCACTGGTTCAAAAGGCAGTTCCATTTTTGGTTTTCTGAGGTAATTCCATATGGTTTTCCATAGTGGTTGCACCAGTCTGTATTCCCACCAACAGTGCAGTAGGGTTCTCGTTTCTCCATATCCTTGACAGCACTTGTTGTTTGTTCATTTGTTGATAATGGCCATTCTGACTGGTGTAAAGTGGTATCTCATTGTGGTTTTTATTTGCATCTCTGATGGCTAGTGATGTTGAGTATGTTTTCATGTGTCTATGGACCTTCTGTATGTCCTCTTCAGAGAAGTATTTGTTCAGGTCCTTTGCCCATTTTTTAATTGGGTTGTCTGTTTTCTTGATGTTGAGTCATATAAGCTCTTTATATATTTTGTCTGAGATATCACTGGCAAACATGATTTCCCATATGGTTTGTTTCCTTTTCTTCTTGCTAATGTTTTCTTTTACTGAGCAGAAACTCTTTAGTTTGATATAGTTCCATTTGTTTATTTTTTCCTTTATTTCCCTTGCCTTAGGAGATGTATCTGTGAAAATACTGTTACATGGGATATCTGAAATTTTCCTGCCTGTGCTTTCCTCTAGGACTTTTATGGTGTCACAGCTTACATTTAAGTCTTTGACTTATCTTGAGTTTATTCTCGTGTGTGGTGTAAGTTGGTGGTCTAGTTTCACTTTTATGCACGTCCCTGTCCAGTTCTCCCAGCACCATTTGTTGAAGAAACTCTTCTCACTCCATTTTATGTTCCTTCCTCCTTTATCAAACATTAGTTGACCATAGAGGCCTGGGTTTATTTCTGGGCTCTCTATTCTGTTCCACTGATCTATATGTCTGTTCTTATGCCAGTACCAGACTGTTTTGATCACAGTGGCTTTGTAGTATTGTTTGATGTCTGATATTGTGATTCCTCCTGCTGTGTTTTTCTGTCTCAAGATTTCTTTTGCTATTCGAGGTCTTTTGTGGTTTTATATAAATTTTTAGAGTATTTGTTCTAGGTCTGTGAAATATGTCATTGGTATTTTAATAGGGATTGCATTGAATCTGTAAACTGCTTTGGGTAGTATGGCCATTTTGATGATGTTGATTCTTTCCATCCAAGAACATGGTATTTGCTTCCATTTATTTGTATCTTCCTTAATTTCTTTTTTCAATGTTATATAATTTTCAGTGTACAGGTCTTTTATCTCTTTGGTTAAGTTTACTCCTAGGTACTTTATTTTTCTTGTTGCTATAGTAAATGGTATTTTCTTTTTTGTTTCTGTCTCTGAAATTTTATTGTTGGTGTACAGAAATGCCTTAGTTTTCTGTATATTTATTTTGTACCCTGTTTTTTTGACAAATTCACTTATTATATCGAGTACTTTTTAGTGGAGTTTATAGGGTTATCTCTGTGTACTATCATGTCATCTGCATATAATGATAGTTTGACTTCTTCTTTCCCAATTTCAATGCCTTTTATTTCTTTTTCTTGTCTGATTGCTGTGGCTAGGACTTCGAACACTATGTTAAATAGGAGTGGAGAGAGTGGACAGCCTTGTCTTGTTCCTGATTTCAGAAGGTATGCTTTCAGTTTTTGTCCATTGAGTATTATGTTGGCTTCAGGTTTCTCATATATAGCCTTAATTATGTTAAGGTATGCTTTCTCTATTGTCATTTTGCTGAGTGTTTTCATCATAAATGGGCATTGTACTTTATGAAATGCTTTTCCCGCATCTATTGATATGATCATGTGATTTCTGTCTTTCATTTTGTTTAGGTGATGTATTATATTTATTGATTTGCGATTATTAAACGATTTTTGCATTCTTGGAATGAATTCCACTTGATCATAATGTATGACCTTTTTGATGTGTTGCTGGATGTTGTTGCCAATATTTTATGGAGGATTTTAGCATCTATGTTCATCAGTGATATTGGCCTGTAGTTTTCTATTTTTGTTGTGTCTTGACCTGGTTTTGGGATTAGGGTAATACTGACTTCATAGAAAGAGTTTGGAATTTTCCCCTCTTCTTGGATTTTTTGGAATAATTTGAGGAGGGTAGGAGTTAGTTCTTCCCTAAATGTTCTGTAAAATTCGACTGTGACTTCATCTCGTCCTGGGCTTTTGTGTGCTGGGAGATTTTTGATTACTATTTCATTTTCCTTCTTTGTTATTGGTCTGTTGAGACTTTCTACTTCCTCTTGATTCAGTTTTGGAAGGTTATATGTTTCTATAAAGATTTCCATTTCTCCTAGGTCGTCAAAATTATTGCCATACTGTTGTTTGTAGTAATTTATTACAATCCTTTTTATTTCTGTGGTGTCAGTCGGTGATTTCTCCTTTTTCATTTCTGATTTTGTTTATTTGGGTCTGCTCTCTCTTTTTCTTGATGAGCCTGGCTAAAGGCTTGTCGATTTTGTTTAATTTTTCAAAGAACCAGCTCCTAGTTTCATTGATCTTTTGAATTGTTTGTTTGGTCTCTATGTCATTTAATTCTTCTCTGATCTTGATGATTTCCTTCCTACTTCCTGCCCTAGGCTTTGTTTGTTGTTGTTGTTCTTCTAGTTCTTGTAGCTTTAGGGTTAGATTTTTTATTTGAGATATTTCTATCCTTTTCAGATATGCCTGTATTGCTATGAACTTCCCTCTTAGGACTACTTTTGCTGTGTCCCATACGTTTTGGGCTGTTGTGTGTTCATTTTCATTAGTTTCCAGAAATTTCTTGATTTTTTCTTTGATGTAATTGTTAACCCATTCATTATTTAATAGCATGTTATTCATTCTCCATGAGTTTGGGTGTCTGATTTTTTTCTCTGAGGTTGGTTTTTAGTTTCAAGGCATTGTGGTCTGAAAAGATGCTTCTTATGATTTTTATTTTCTTGAATTTGTTGAGGCTTGTTTTGTGTCCTATCATGTGGTCTATCTTTGAAAATATCCCATGTTCATTTGAAAAGAATGTATATTTTGCTTCTTTGGGGTGAAAAGTTCTATATATATCAGTTAACTCCAAGTGGTTTAATGTGTTGTTCAACGCCGGTATATCCTTGGTGTTTCTTTACTTCTAATATCTGTTTATTTTTGATAATAGAGTGTTAAAGTCCCCTACTATGGGTGTGTTGCTGTTAATATTTTTCTTGTGGTCTTATAGTGTTTTCTTTATGTATTTGGGTGCTCCTATGTTGGGTGCACATATGTTTATCAGTGTTATATCTTCTTGATGGATTGTTCCCTTAAGTATTATGAAATGTCATTTTTATCTCTTTTTATTGCCCTTGCTTTGAAATCCATTTTGTCTGATATGAGTACTGCTACCCCAGCTTTTTTTTCATCTTTGTTTGCTTCTAATACTTTTTTGTATCCCTTTATTTTCAGTCTGTTTAAATCTTTTGTTTTGAGGTATGTTTCTTGTAAACAGCAAATATGTGGGTCTTGTTTTCCTATCCATTCCATTACCCTATGTCTTTTAATTGAAGCATTTAATCCATTTACATTTAAGGTTGTTATTGACATGTACTTGTTTATTTCCCTTTGTATCTGTGTTTCTCTCCTCTTTTTTTCTTCTTTTTCTTAGAACATTCTCTTTAGCATCTCTTGCAATGCTGGTTTGTTGGAGATGTATTCTTTTAGTCTTCCTTTGTCTGAGAAACTCCTTATTTCACCTTCCATTTTGAATGAGAGCCTTGCTGGGTAGAGTATTCTTGGTTGTAGGCCTTTGTTTTTCATTGCTTGAAATATTGTTGACCACTTCCTTCTGTCTTGAACTGTTTCTGTTGAGGAATCGGTCGATAGCCTTATCTGAGCTCCCTTGCAGTTTTTCTCTTGCTGCTTTCAGGATTCTCTCTTTGTCTTTGAATGTTTCTATTTTAATTATGATGTGCCTTGGAGTGGGTTTTTTTGGGTTCCTCTTCATTGGGACTCTGTGCTTCTTGAACTTGCATAACTTTTTCTCTCATCAGGTTGGGAAAATTTTCTGTCATTGCTTCTCCTATCAGCTTTTCTATTCCTCATTCTTCTCTTTTATTCCGATGATTCGGATATTATTTTTCCTCATGCTATCCTGTAATTCCCTTACTTCTTCTTTGTACTTTTTCAGTCTTTTTTCATTTTGTTGTATTGTCTGAGAATTTTTCTCTTCATTGTCCTCTAACTCACTGATCTGATCCTCTGCTTTGTTTAGCCTGCTTTTCATTGATTCTACTTTGTTTTTCAGTTCAGAGATTGCATTCTTCATTTCTTCCTGGTTCTTGTTAATAGTTTTTTTTTTTTTTTTAATGCTGGTGTACTTCTCCATAAGTTCCCTGTAATTTACTCGGAGCTGTTGGTAACTTCCTTGGAAGTTGTTGTAGTTGTTTTTGAGGTTGTCGAGTATATTGAGCTTCTTCACCACCATTGTTTTGAATTCCATGTCTGACATTTGGTCTATGTCTATTCCATCTACCTCTCTTTCTGGGGATTCCTCTTTTCTTTTCATTGAGAGGTTGTTTCTGCGTCTTACCATGTTGGATTCTTCTTGTTTGTTTTTGTTTTTTGGATTTGTCTGCTTTGACTTCCCTCCTTTGTGGTATGAGATTCTTTATAGGAGATTGGGGTTTTCAGTGGTGCAGTCTCTTTGATCTCCTGAGCCTGATGTTCTTGGGTTACCTTTTATGTCATTTGTTTATGCTGTCTGGTTATATTTCAGATGTTCTTTGGTGGGACCTTCCCTCTGGCTAGTTGATTGAGAGTCACTCTGTCCACTTTGTCTTGAGTTCTTTTGTGGAGATGCTGTTAAAAACATAAACACACAGCCCATGTAGGAAACCCACACCCTCAAAAACATCCCCTACTCTCTATCCCGCTATCATCAGTAAATGAAACAGTATTAATATAAATGTAGAGAGGTTAGGGCTTTATACTATAGGAAGAAGAGGTAAGAGTTGTTTTTAAAGAGGAAAAATATAATTTTTGAGAAAGGGGATGATAGATTAATAATAGTAACAAGTAGTGTGAAGACTATGCAAGACAGTAGGTAATATTGACAGTGTATGTTAATAATAATAAAAGAAAAAGAGGGAAGAATGCAGAATATAGTAAGAAAGTGGAATTGAATAGTATTAGATTTATATAGTAGTTATATTCTATTTATTTGGTGTGAAAGGGAGGCTAAGCAAACAGAGAAACAGATAAACAAAAATTAAAGAGGAAGGATGAGAAGGAGAGATGGTATGAAACAAATTAAAGAGATAGGTTTTTTAAAAATAAATGTAAAAATTAAAATTAAAAATAAGAAATTAATAAATTAAAATTAAATAAAATACAAATAAAAAACTAAAATAGAAATAAAAATTTAAAAAAATACAAAAGGAATGTTTTTATTCAGTTCAACCTTTGTGTGTCGTCTTCTTTTTCTGGATTCACAGCTGGTCAAATGAAGTGGGTCAGAGGTTCCTGATCCTTGCAGCAGCAGTGTGCGTCTGCGTGCAGTCTTGGTTGCTCTCCTGGGTTACTCCTGCATGCCTGCGGTGGCCGGTGAGTTAGTTTGGTGTCTGTTTGTAGCTGGCCAGGGTGCTTGTGTGTGCACTCATGTGCATGCAAGGTGGCCTGCATGTGAGCCTCAGGCCTGCCAAGCCGCTGCCCGGGCAGCCTGGGAGTCGGTCTCTCCACCCTTGGGGTGGGGCCCCGGACACTTGCGCACAGTGGAAGTGAGCATCTGTGAGTCGCCTCCGCCTGCTATTCCTGCGCCGCAGCTGCCCGCCATTCCCACATCAGTCTGGGTGGGCAAGAGCAGAGCTAGCGCAAGTGGGCTGTGCTCCGGCCTGGTGCCCACTGGGGCTGACCAGGGGTTTCTGTGCACAGTCTTTTGTGTGCCCAGTGGGCCCTCCCTGTGCCCATTGGAGCACTGATCTTATGTCTGTTGGGGTGTGTTTGAGGGGCACCTGGACGTGTGGCCAGCGACCTGACTGTGCACCTGGGCCAGTGTATAAGGGTACTTCCCTGTGCACGCCCATGCTGCCCAAGGGGAGGGTTGGTGTGTGGGCAAGCGCACTTCTGCGCCTGCGCTTCTCAAAAATGTCCTATTACCCTCAACCTTTCCTCCCCTTTCTGCAGAACACAAGAGAAAAATATAGAGGAAAATCACATTCTCACATGTACAGCAGTATGCTCTTTCTTGCCTTTCAGCACCAGATGCCACCTGGCCCAGTCCTGGCTCTGCCAGTGGACAGAGATCCACTCTACTCTCGATTCCTTTCTGGGGAAGCCTGTGGTTGCTAAAAAGTCTTTGTTTACTTCCAGCTGCAGCTCAGGGAGCCACCCCAGTCAGAAATCCCGTCTCCTCCCTTTTTCCTCTACTATCCTCACCAAACAGGTCGCTCCCAGATGGTTTTCTCTAATCCAGCATTGCCAAGGCTTGACTCCTGCCAGTGTCCAGCTGCTCACCGAGATGTTCTGTCTGCAATTAGTCCAAACTATAGATGGGTCTCCAGAGCCAGAAAGCACAGCATTCCCTCACTCCCCCGCCATCTTCCTAATCTCAAAATGCCCTTGATTTCTGAATGTTGACTTTTTACCCTGCTATTTTGCCAAATTCACTTATTATGTCAAATATTTTTTTAATGAAATCTATAGGATTTTCTATGTACACTATCATGTTCTCTGCAAATAATGACTGTTTTACTTGTTCTTTTCCAATATGGCTGACTTTTATTTCTCTTTCTTGTCTGATTGCTGTGGCTAGAACTTCCAATACTATGTTGAATAGGAGTGGAGATAGCGATCATCCTTGTCTTGTTCCTGATCTCAGGGGGAATGCTTTCAGTTTTTGTCCACTGAGTATGATATTGGCTTCAGGTTTTTCATATATGGCCTTTATATGTTGAAGTATGCTCCTTCTATTCCCATTTTGCTGAGTGTTTTCATCATAAATGGGTGTTGTACTTTATCAAATGCTTTTTCGACATCTATTGATATGATCATGTGGTTTTTGTCTTTCATTTTGTTTATGTGGTGTATTACATTTATTGACAGAGAAGGAAAACTCTGACTCCAAAAAACCTCCGCTGCCTTGCGGCATACCTCTTCAGGGGAAAGGCTAAGGGAGTAAACCCCGACAGAAAATCCGGAGCCGGAGTCCCTAAGGCGGTTTGACGTTGTAGTCAACACCGGCAACTCCTGCGGCGCACCTGAAGCCAAGCTGTATTGACTCCGTCTTTCCCTTGGACCCTTCAGCTGCGAAGAGAGGGGGGGTCTGTTGCATGGGCAACAGCAGACCCTCCATATCACCCTGCCCAGGCTCTGTAGCTTCAGCTTCACTGGAGAGGACACTCCAGCGTCATCGCAAGATGTCGATTTAACACGGGAGGAGACAGATACCGTGTCACTCCCGTGTCGGACTGCACAGCCATTCTCGGCGGTGCAGATAGACTCTTAAGAAGCTACACCATCGTCTCTCGAGACGGACGGCTGCCGCCGCCGACGACATTTATTGATTTGCAAATATTAAACCATACTTGCATCCCTGGGATGAATCCCACTTGATCGTGGTGTATGATCTTTTTGATGTATTGCTGGATCCTGTTTGCCAATATTTTATTGAGGATTTTAGCATCTATGTTCATCAGTGATATTGGCCTGTAGTTTTTTTTCTTTGTTGTGTATTGACTTGGTTTTGGAATTAGGGTAATGTTGGCTTCATAGAAAGTGTTTGGAAGTCTTCCCTATTCTTTGATTTTTTGGAATAGTTTGAGAATGGTAGGCATTAGTTCTTCAGGGGTATATGTTCTTGATGGATTGTTCCCTTAAGTATTATGAAATGTCCTTCTTTGTCTTTTTTTATGGTCTTTGCTCTGAAATCTCTTTTGTCTTATATAGGTATTGCTACCCGAGCTTTTTTTTCATGTCCATTTGCTTGGAATAATTTTTTTCCAATACCTTCACCTTCAGTCCATGTAGATCTGTTATTCTGAGGTGTGTCTCTTGAGACAATATATATGTAGGTCATGTTTTGTATCCATTCTATCCTATGTCTTTTTACAGGAGCATTTAATACATTTCCATTTAAGGTTATTGTTGACAGGTATTTATTCATTTCTCTGTACCTGTGTTCCTCTCACTCTCTCTTTTTCTTCCTTTTATTAAAGCATTTTCTTTAGCATCTCTTACAATGCTGGTTTGGTGGAGATGTATTCTTTTAGCCTTCATTTGTTTGGGAAACTCGTTATTTTACCTTCCATTTTGAAAGAGATCCTTGCTTAGTAGAGCAGTCTTGGTTGTATGCCTTTGTTTCTCATTGCTTGGAATATCTTTTGCCATTCCCTCCTGGCTTGTAGTGTTTCAGCTGAGAAATTGTGATAGCGTTATTGGAACTCCCTTGTATGTTATTTGCTGTTTTTCTCTTGCTGCCTTTAGGATTCTCTCTTTGTCTTTGAATGTTATCATTTTAAATATGATGTGCCTTGGAGTGGGCCTTCTTGGGTTATTTTCATTGGGACTCTCTATGCTTCCTGTATCTGTGAGATGTTTTCTATCCTCATGTTTGGGACGATTTATGTCATACTTTTTCAATCAAGTTTTCTATCCCTTGCTCCTCTTCTTCTCCTCTGGTATCCTTATGATATGGATATTGTTTCATTTCATGTTGTCCAGCAGTTCTCTTAAATCCTCTTCATTCTTTTTCAGTATTTTTTCATTTTGTTGCATTGTCTGGGAATTTTTTTCAACGTTGTCCACTCACTCACTGATCCGATCCTCTGCTTCATTTAGCTTATTTTTTATTGCTTCTACTATGTTCTTCAGTTCAGAAATTGTATTCTTTTCTTCCTGGCTCTTATTGATAGTTTCTATGTCCTTTTTCATGCTGGTGTAGTTCTCAGTAAGTTTCTTGTAGCTTCCCTGGTATGTTTTATAGTTTCCCTGTAATTCTTTGTAGTTCCCCTAGAGTTTGTTACAGTTTTCTTTGAGTTTGTTGATTTCATTCAGCTTCCCCATTACCATTGTTTTGAATTCAATGTCAGATAGTTTGCTTGCCTCTCTTTCTTCCATCCCTCCTCTAAGAATTTTTTTTTTCATTTTGGTGGGGTGCTGTTCCTGTTTTGTGGGGTGTTGTTTTGTCTCCCCAATTTGGGTGGATGTTCTTGTTTGTTTCTGCTTCTTAGATTGATCTGTTTTTATTTTCTGCCTTTGTGGTGTGACCTTCTGTGGTGGTAATCTGTGTGATTCAGTGGTGCAGACTTTGTCCTCCTTAATTTGATGCTCTTGGGATGCCCTTTATGCCTTTTATTTGGACTCTCTAGTAGTATTTTGGTTTTGGTTGTTGTTGTGTTGCTCTTTTGTGGTTACTGTCCTTAAAAAGCCTACTGAGAGTCACTCTGCCCACATCTGATAGTTGTTGAGCTGCCTCTGACTGATGCCTCTTGGAAGGGAGTAGTCTGCTTATGCGATTTTCCCCATAGCACTGAGGTTGAGTCTTCCCTGGGATCTGGTCTGCTGCTCCCCTAGCTCTTTCTCCAGAATCAGGGTCCAAAGTTTTCCAAAGCTCCTCTAGTTCATTTAACCCTCTTTCATCTGCATCCCAGGTCAAGCGTGGCAAGTGCATTTTTTCCCAACAGCTGGCAGGCAGACTGGTTGACAGGAGGGCATGAGGACCAGGAGTCCTTCCCTTGTTCTGACAGGTGGGCAGGCTGGGGGCATTCCTCTACACTAGTGGGTAGGCTGGCTGGGAGCATTCCCCTTTGCTGGTTGGTGGTCAGGCACTTGGCCTGGGGCAGTGGGCATGGGGGCCAAGCACTCCCCTGCGAATGAGCTCCTGCTCGTGCACTCTTCAAGGATCCCGCTCCACCCCTATCCTTTCCTCCCCAATCCACAAAAAAAAAAAAAGAAAGAAAATCAATAAATTTTAAAACAAAAACAAAAACCACAAAAAATAGAACACCTGTCCCAGCCTCCCAGAGCCAGACGCCACCTGACAAACTCCTGGTTCTGCTAGTGGGTGCAGCCTGGATCTCTACCTCTGACTGCTCTCAGGGGAGACCCAGGGGCATTGAAAAAAACTCTGTGCTCTGCCAGCTGCTGCCTGGGGAGCCAAGCCAGCCTGAACTCATGCCTCTCCCATGTCTCCTCCACAAACCTCACCAGACAGGTTGCCCAGAGGCAGCCTTTTCTGCCTCCAGCAGCACCGAGGTTCAACTCCTGCCAGTATCCAGATGTTAACTTAGATACTATGTCCACATTTAGCTGAAACAACAGACCAGTCTTGGGAGCAAGCAAGGGCAGCCTCTCCTCACTCATCCGCCATCTTACTCTGTTTTGTGTTTTAACAGTGGTCTAGTCTAGAGAACATTCCATGTGCACTTGAAAAGTTTGTATATTTGGCTGCTTTGGGCTGAATTGCTCTGTAGATATTAATTAAATCCATTTGATATAGTGTGTCATTTAAGGCTGTAGTCTCCTTGCTGATTCTCTGTCTGGAAGATCTATTCATTGATGTTAATGGAGTATTAAAATCTCCTGCTATGATTGTATTTTTGTCAGTCTCTCCCTTTATGTCCATCAAAATTTGCTTTACATACTTAAATTTTTTTTTAAATTTTATTTTCATGGAGTCATGATGCCAAGCATTCTGGAACACTGTTGGCCAAGCACAGTGTGCCCATCCTCATTGTTTCCCATGCTTCTGTATGGTCCATGCATAATCAAGTGGCTCTGCCACCGTTGTATGCTCTCTCTATGTCTGTTGTTCCCTTCCAGAGCATGCTGAGCCACACATACCCAGAGTAGAGTTCCTGAAGCCTCTTACACCACAAAGTGCACAGTTTATGGCCTACTAGGAGGGATAGGGAAACTGAGGCACAGGAAGGAGTGTGCTGCCTGTTTCAGAGAACTCAGAAATCCTGTCTACAGTGGGTTGGGTCAATACTGAAGGGGTTAAACTCACAGGGAAGCCTAGGATTCCTGGCCTAGAGCCAGAATCTGGGATTTCCTCCCTCCTGATTGAGTTGTGCAGCTCCTATTGCTGCAGAGGCAGTTGATTGCAGGTTTCCATTCCTCAGCATGACCATGCAGCTAGGTGCAGCTCTGCTGCTTGGGGTGGCCCTGTGCCTGGGGTTTGTCCTCTCCTATTGCAGGCCCCTGAAGTCCACTTCTCCATGCTGTGGAACAGTTCATCAGTACACTGTAGAGCCCACTTTGGTGTGCACTAGCCACTAGGGGACCTGGATATCACAGTCAACTGTATCCAGTGTTTCCATGACCAAAACATTACCACTTCCATAAAAACCAGCTTGGCCTCTATCCCTACTTTGGGCCCAGGGGAACAGCTCACAATGGGGGCATCCCTCAGGCTATGCTCCTTGACCAACATCTGGCATGAGCTGCTTACCAGATTTACTGCTTACCAGATTTACTGGGACCTGGCTTTGCTGCCCTTGAAATGCTGGACTGGGAAGAATGGTGTCCTGTGGGAGACAGGCAGGCATAGTTCAAAATACTTTGACAACCACTGTGTGGAGCCTGGCCTGAAAAACGGGAAACCTGGGTCTTAACTGGCTGTTTTTTGTCTTTCATGCTTGCCATGAATCCCACCCTCCAGGGGGATTTAAAGGTAGAATAGAAATGCAAAGTGGCTTTTAAGGAAAAGGGAACCTGCTGTTTTTCTCTGAATAGCCCCAAATTCTTGTCAGTGGAATGTGCAAAACAGAACGATTAACTAAGAGGAAATGTTTTTGAACTTGTGTAAAATACCTGTGCCTTTCCATCCTGTATTGATCTTCATTTCCCTTTGTTATTACCCCCAACCATTTGGTGAAGAGCTGCATGTTTTTCTTATGCATTTCCACATGTAGAAAGTAGATAAGAATCCTGGCTAATAAAGAGACAGGGATAATTTTCCTCAGAAAAAAGTCCTTCCCTTCCTTCTTCAGATGATGAGTGTCTGAGTAGTTTCTTCATCCATTTTGAGGGACCCAGAGTCTCTCTCAGTGTCCACTTTGAGCTGAGAACTGGGGCCACTGCTGAACCTTTCAGGAAGCCTCATATGCTTGGACACAACAGGAATTTCCTGACCTGGGCCCCCAGAAGCAGCTCCACAAGGCCCATACTGGTTTTGAACAAGCAGCCTGTGTACTATGGAAGGTACACAATGGTTGGGCCAGGCACTGCAGGCCCATGGACTCTGGGGCTTCTATTGTTTCATGACCTGTGGCAATTACATGGGCCACTGCCAGAAGCAACCTGTCCCCACGACACCCAACTGCATTGGCTCTGGGCTGCCTCCAGCACCCTCTTCTCTAGCATTTACCTCCTACCCAGGCTGCCATCTGCTCACTAATAGGCACTTGTTTGATAGTACCTGTAGGAGGCCTTCTGAGTGGCCCATGCTGGGCATCCACATCTCCTGCCTGTCCTGGCCTATGCCTGCCTCACACATCAGAGGTCTAGGAAGTTCCTGTCCCAGGATGACCTTGTACAGACTATTGATGTGAGCACATCACTGGAGGAAGCTGGTGTGGTGCTCTGGGGAGAAGTGCTGGCATCTTCATGACTACCTGATGAATAAACTGGTCCCCTATGTGATTAATGACACCAGAAAATCCACAACCTACAGTCACAAGTGGTGCCATGGCCATGGGCACTGTGCCCGGTGAGACCCAGGACAGCTGGAAGACTTTCTATACCTGCAGCCATATGGCAGCCCTGGAACTTGGGAATCCTTCTGCTGCCACTGTTACTGGGGCTGGGCAGGCCTTACTTGTAAGGAGCCTTGCCTGAAGAAACAGCATGGAACCAGGAGTCATCTGCCGCAACCCTCTTGTTCCTGCTGCCGCTTCCCAGTCCTTGAGGATTCTGTCCCAAAATTGCTCTATTTAGCTTAGCCAGCCCTCCAATACACACACCCTATTTCCCATGGGATCCCTGGGGAGTGAAAGGGGTCAGAAGAAAACATTTACACTTTTAAAACCAGAGGATCTCTGAGATCACCCAATCCCTCCTAAAAAGGAAGCAGTCCCAGGGAGAGAGGAAGGGTTTTAGATGGTTAGAGTTGCCAATGCAGGACTCCGTTATGCACATCACTTTGTCCATGGAGAGGTACAAGGTGACCTGTCCAAGGACAGGTGGGCCTTAAGATCTTGGCTAAGGTTTGTATGTGTTAAACTGTTGTCTGTACTTTGCTTTCATCATAAAGTCAGTTTTCCTTTAAACTTTTTAAATTTACAGTTGACATACAATATTATATTTGATTTAGGTGTACAATATAGCTATTTGATATTCATATAACTTATGAAGTGATCACCCCAGTATGTCTAGTACTCATCTGATACCATATGTGTTTATTCCAATATTATTAACTATATTCCCCATGCTGTACTTGCATCCTTGTGACTGTTTTTTATAACTGGCAATTTATACAATTTTATCCTTCCCTCTTTTTCACCCATCTCCTCAATCCCCTTCCTATCTGACAACCATATAAATTGCATGATTAACTTCTGAATAAGTAAGGCTCACAGTGTATTCCTCCCTCACAGAGAGGTTAGGTTTACCTCACAAAGCTCTGCTGGGGTCATACCAAGATAGCTAGAGCCAGTGCCAGGGCCTGCAGCACAGTGAGATCCAGTAGGCAGAAATCTGTGGTGAGTACATGGCAGGTGAATAAAGAGAATTTCTAGAGAAACATAGGAAATATTTAATGGCTGTGCAAGATAGTTGGAACCCAATGTAAGCAAGTAGAATGTACCTGATCCTGTTCCACATCCCTGATTTTTATATCCCAATTCAATTATCATGTTCTCAATCAGCCTTTCCCTATTCCCACAAAAGGTACTCCTTTGTTCAATATACCAGGTCTTACTGCATAGCAATGTAAAAGTCTGTTCTAGGGGCATTTTTCCTTTTTAGGTGTAAGACAGGGAGAGCTCTTGCCCATCTTGGCAGGTGTTTAGAAATTATGCCTGTCCCATCACCAGATACTTGAATGGGCATGGAAAATGACCTGACCTTCAGAGTTTGATTGGGAGATCTCCCTGGCTGGTCTTTTGGTTAAGTTGTAGGCAGGGCCTTGGAACGGAGAGGTTCAGGTCTCAGTCTCTGTTTAAATGCAGGCAACTGTCTTCAGGGAAGTCTGCATTGGTGAGGGCTGTCAAGGAACAGTGAGTGAGCCTGAGCCTGGCACCTCTCTACCCTGGAAGGTGCTGTGGATAGGACATTTTCGAGGCTGCAGAGATGAGAGTTGAATGCTGGAGAAACCCTCTGCTGCTGCTGGCTACTCTGGTCCTGGCAGCTAAATTGGGTCACTTTCAAAGGTGGGGAGGCTTCCAAGAGAAGTCCATGAGCAAGAAAAACATGAATTCAACGCTCAAATTCTTCATTGAGAACTACAACAATGTGAGCAATGACATCTACTTATTTCAAGTAGACAAGCTACTTCAAAGTCATATGCAGGTTTGTGCCTTAATTTCTGTGGATATGGGCAGTGCCCTTAATTCTTGCCCATTTGGATGTACATGCATGTGTTGTGGCTTTCAGAGAAAGCCAAATGACAGTTTCATCATTTGGGGAGTGTCTTCACTTGGAATGGAAGAGCTTTAGCGTGGTTCAGACCCCTACATTGCTTTATCCATGCTTCCAAAATGCTAGTCTCAGGACTGGAGTGAACCCCTAAGTCTGTTACTCTTAGTCTGAAGCAAAAATGTTCCTGGAGGTTCTCAACTGTTCTCCCTTGGGAAGAGTTGCTTTCATTCTGAAATGAGGTCCTACCAGAGTGAAATAAAACAGGAATGATTCTGTTTCCTTTTTTAAAAAAGTTACAGTTGATGTACAATATTATTTTAGCTTCAGGTGTACAATCCTGTGATTAGACATTTATATAAATTATGAAGTGATCAACTGATAAATATAGAACTTATCTGACACCATGCATAGTTATTACAATATTATTGACTATATTCCCTATGCTGTACTAAACTTACATCCCCATGACTATTCTGTAACTAACAATTTCTTTACCCCCTTCACCCATCTCCCTAATCCCTCTCCAACTGGCCTTTGTCAAAATGTTCTCTATCTATGAGAGTCTGTTTCTCTTTTGCTTGTTTATTTATTTTATTTTATTTTTAGATTCCACAAATAAGTGAAATCATATGGCATTTGTCTTTCTCTGTATGACCTATTTAATTTAGCATAATACCTTCTAGGTCCATCCATGTTGTTTCAAATTGCAAGATTTAATTCTTTTTTATGACTGAATCATATTTCATCATATATATACATCACTTCTTTACACATTCACCTATTGATAGATATGTAGGCTGTTTCCATATCTTGACTATTGTAAATAATGCTGCAATAAACATATGGATATACATGTCTTTTCAATTTAGTGTTTTGGGTTTGTTCTGATAAATACCCAGAAGTGGAGTTTCTCGGTTCTTATTTTCTCTTGCCATACCCATTGTTTTAAAGTGCATTTTGTTTGGTATAGGTATTACTAACCTGCCTTCTTTGTTCTGTTCTGTTTCCATTTTCATGAAATACCTTTTTCCATCTTTTTACTTTCAACCTGTGTGTGTCTTTTGATTTGAAGTGAGTTCCTGACATACAGATAGCATATGTAAGGGTCTTGTTTTGTTACCCATTCAGTCACCATGTCTCTTGATCAGAGCATTTAATCCCTTTGCACTTAAAGAATTTGTTGATAGATATGTGTTTAATGCCATTTTATTATTCATATTTTTACTTTTTTTCCTTTTTCTTCATAAAGAAGATCCTAAAACATATCTTGTAATACTGGTTTGGTGGTGGTGAACTTATTTACCTTTTTCTTCTTTGGCAATCTTTTTATCTGTCCTTCAATTTCAAGTGATAGCTTTTCTAGGTAGAATAATCTTGGTTGTAGGTCCTTCCTTTTCCTTTGAATATTTTGTGCCAGTCCCTTCTGGCCTGCAAAGTTTCTGTTGATAAGTCAGCTGACAGTCTTATGGGAGCTCTCCTGTAGGGAACTGACTGCTTTTCTTTTACTGCTTCCAAGATTCCCTGAGTCTTTAACCTTTGGTATTTTAATTATGATGTGTCTTGGTGTGGGCCTCTTTGGAGCATCTTATATGGAACTTTCTCTTTTTCCTGGACTTATATGCTGATTTCCTTAAGGAACTTTTCCATCATTATTTTTTCAAATAGGTTTTTGATTTCTTGCTCTTTCTCTTCTCCTTCTGGCGCCCCTATTATGCAAATGTTGGTATGCTTGAAGTTGTCCCAAGGACTCCTTACACTATCCTCATTTTCTTTTCTTTTTGCTGTTCTGATTGGGTGTCTTCTGCTTCCTTGTATTCCATATTTCTGATTTAATACTCTGCTTCATCTACTCTACTGTTGAATTCCTCTAATTTATTCATTTCATATAATGTATTCTTCCTTTCTAGTTGGTACTTTTTAATGGTTTCCCTGTCCCTTTTTTATGCTGTTTAAGTTCTCACTAAGTTTCTTGAGCATTCTTATAACCATTGTTTTGAACTCTGTATCTGGTACCTTGATTGCCCTCATTGCATTTCTTTCTTTCTTTCTTTTTTTTTGGAGATTTCTCCTGTTCTTTGTTTCCTCATTTTGCCTTTTCCCCTGTGTTTGTTTCTATTAGGTAGAGCTGCTATGTCTCCTGGATTTGGTAGAGTGGCCTAATGTAGTAGGTGTCCTGAAGGGTCTGGTAGCACTGCTTCCCCAGTCACCTGAGCTGGACACTCTGTGTGCTCCCTGTGTGGGTTGTGTGCACTGTCAAATTATAGTTGAGCCTTGATTGCTGTTGGCATGTCACTGGGAGGGACCGACCCCTAGGTCAATCAACTGCAAGTACTGATTGTGATTACAGTGGAGGAGCTGCTGTGTAAGGGCCAACCCCAAAGAGCAGGACTTTCTTCAGTGGGGCATTGGTGCATGCAAAGTCTTCCCCTTGAGTGTGTCATTTGTGAAGGTGGTTGGGTTGTAATCTGGCATGGTCTAAATCTGTCCACCCAGTGAATGAGCTCTGGGATCTCCCAGGATGTGCAAGATTAACCTGTGCTCTGCCCAGGACCATCCAGCATAACTACAGAGTGATCTGCAGATAGCTGCTACTTGTGATGAGCTTGGAGCCACTCAGCAAGATGTATAGGGTATGCAGAGGCCAGATACTGCTTGTTTGAGAGATTTTAGAGAAGTCTGAAGCATGAGCCAAGAGAAGCCATTTGTATGGAAAATCCACTGGAAACAGCTTTGGTGGGTCCCAAAGCTGGGTGGGGTGAGGTCTCGGGGAATCACCAGTGTTAGCCATATTGATGGAGGCTCAGATATGGTACCCACCTTCAGGCTCTGTGTGTGTGTGGGGACATCTATCAAAGAAACAATGGACTCTGCTAGTACTTTTGTCTAGTGGAAAACTTCCCCTCTATCTTCATCCTGAAACCGAACAGTTCAGTTCCTCCCTGTTTGTCACTCATGCCTTTCAAGCTGCTACTCCAATTCTGAATCTTAGAACAAGTGAGTCTCTGTAAGTATATACATGGACCCTTTAAGAAGAATGTATGGAACTCCAGAATCCTTCCATCTCCCTCACCCAAAATCACTGCTAGTTTTCACAGCCAGAAGTTATAGGGACTTCTCTTTCTGGAACTGAAACCCTAGGCTGAGGAGCCTGGTGTAGGACTGGGACCCCTGGTTCCTCAGGGGGATCTCTGCAGTCAAGATATCCCTCCCAATTTTTAACTGCCATACATGGGTGTGGCATCAGTCTGTTTTGCACCTCCACCCCTCTTACCAGTCTTGATGTGGCTTCTTCTTTATATTCTTAATTATAGGACTTCTGTTAAGCTAGATTTCAGGCATTCTATTCTTAGTTATAGGACTTCTGTTAAGCTAGATTTCAGGCATTCTATTCTTAGTTATAGGACTTCTGTTAAGCTAGATTTCAGGCATTCTGAATAATGGTTGTTCTGTAATTTAGTAGTAATCTTGATGTGGTTATGGAACCTCTCAAGTACCATTTACCTGTGCCACCATCTTGACCAGAACACTTTTGTTTTATTTAACAGTCTCATTTGGCAAAATATAAATGTTCTCTGTAGGTTCCCCTCAACAATAATACTTCAATGTCCAGGGTTGCAAAATCTAAGTCTGGACTTTCTAGCTGTGTTCTACAGAAACCTGGGATTATACTGGGGCTTTTTGGCAGGATGAGACCAAGGGATAAGGAATAGGCTTCAATCAGATCATCTAATTTGTTTTGTTTATAAAATTTTCTGATATCAATTGGAGGATGATAGAGGAAAGTAATGTTGTTTGAAAACCACTTTTGTTTGTCCAACTTCCCCTAAAAGTCATGTTAAAAACAAAAATAACTTCCATGTCTGAGGGTCAAAAAATGCTAGTCAGAAGGAATACTGCTCTTGGGGTATGAAGTCCAATTCACCATCAGATGGCTTGGTGGAAAAGACATATATGTTGTTTTGGAGTTTGCAAGCATTTTTACATATCAAGTGAAGGAAAGGGAAAGAAAGATGTAAGCCTTCTGAACAAATTTACATTAGCTGTAGGGAAGATGGTGTGAGAAAGTGAAGCCAGCCAGCTTTGGACTGGGTTCAGAGTTCCCCCAAAGACATGTACATTCCTGTGGATTGGCTGTGTGCAGCAGTCTGGAAAGCCCACATGTAAACAAGAAGTGGAGCCTTCTGGAGTTTGATAGTACTGGTTAAAATATGCTGCAGAAATAGCCACCTGGAAGTTAATCCAAAATTCCAACAGATATAGAAGGAATATGAGCTGTCTTTTGTTAGCTGACCTTTAGCTATTACTCTGACTTCTGTAATTTAATATAAAACATCTCAGAATTTTCTCCTTGTCAGTAAACTATGTAAATTAGGGCAGAGACAATATTACATCTTAGCTCAATTAACTAGATTAAGAAAAATAATTGACTAGAACAGCAATTTTCAAATGTTTTCATTTAATTGCACATATAAACTAATTAGTGAAATTCTGTGGCACGCCATAAAAATATTTTTTTGTCAATTTGAGAAACAGTAGGTATAATTTTGATTCATTCTCATTGGATGGCTATAACTGTGTTGGCTTTGTCATTTTTAAATTTGACAATCTAACAGAAAAAGAGGTCAGTGCCCCTGACTAAATAGTTAGGTACAGCATGTTTTAAAAATTCTTGTCGTACACCAGGGTGCCTCTTGTTTCACATTGGTTGAAAATTGCTGGACTAGAGATAGACAGTGGGAACAGAAAAAAACAGCCAGGGCAGGGAACAGAGAAGGGCAGGCAGTGTTAGTGACACATAAATAGGCCTTATGTCACAAAGTGTGTTCTTTATCAGTAATTTACACTTGCCACAAAATGACAGCTTGTCAAGGCCAAGAACATTGGGGTGAATTGGCCACAAGGTGGCAGCCCTTGACCAAAGTTCTTGTGGAAGCTGGCTTGTTCTCTTGTCTTCCCAAGGATAAATCTAGCAATCCAAAGAGGCTTGTCTTGTGGACTCAATCCATTGTCATTAACAGTTACCTCTGGAAGAGCTGTTTGCAGGTAAACTTTTTATGTCATACAAAGGGTTGAAGTGACAGAGTGAATATACCCTTTGGTAGCTGGGTGATCTGGGGCAAGGATTTCTGGGTATCCCCACACCTGTTACTGCATGACTCTGTTTGTCCTAATACCCTACAAAGGGATACAGGAGATGGGCACCTTCTGGGTTTGACATCCAGATCCTCCTAATTCTGGGATTTTGGTCAAATGCCACCCATATTTTGCAGGCCTCAGTTTCCTCACCTATAAAGTGGGCAGGATAAGAGTGAAGTACCGTATCGTATCGGCAGCCGTCCGTCTCGAGAGACGATGGTGTAGCTTCTTAAGAGTCTATCTGCACCGCCGAGAATGGCTGTGCAGTCCGACTCGGGAGTGACACGGTATCTGTCTCCTCCCGTGTTGAATCAACATCTTGCGATGACACTGGAGTGTCCTCTCCAGTGAAGCTGAAGCTACAGAGCCTGGGCAGGGTGATATGGAGGGTCTGCTGTCGCCCATGCAGCAGACCCCCCCCTCTCTTCGCAGCTGAAGGGTCCAAGGGAAAGACGGAGTCAATACAGCTTGGCTTCAGGTGCGCCGCAGGAGTTGCCGGTGTTGACTACAACGTCAAACCGCCTTAGGGACTCCGGCTCCGGATTTTCTGTCGGGGTTTACTCCCTTAGCCTTTCCCCTGAAGAGGTATGCTGCAAGGCAGCGGAGGTTTTTTGGAGTCAGAGTTTTCCTTCTCTGATGTGCCCTGACTGGAAGATCGAACCAGCGACACTTAGCTTGCAGGCCGACGCTCAATCCACTGAGCCAAACCAGCCAGGGTAAAGTGAAGTACCACTTATAAAAATATTTGAATTATTATGATTATTTCTATTCTTTTTTAACAGTCAAGTCTACTAATGAATAATTAAACACTACATTCACTAGAATGTTAGTTAAATTTATGGCCAGTGTTTTAGTTTCTTTATACATACAGAATGTGCTGAAGGTCCATGTGACAGTGCTTGGCTTAAGTCCTGCAAGATGCTAAAGCCTGGATAGAATTGTTCCTTGATAAAGAACACAGAAACCCTGCATCCTGCAGTTCTTTCATTGGATGCAGGGACCAAGATGGTGGTACTGCATTCAGGCCTCCTCTCCCAGCCACGCTGCACACCTTGAGGTTTTCTAGGGGCACTGTCCTCCCAGAGGCAATGTGAGCAGTCTTTCCCTTTATCATTGCTTCAGAGAGTACAAGCCTTTGTATGTCAGCTGGCCACTGCATTTGGACAGGAAGCAAGAACTTCTAGGAGCATCTTCTGTCACCAGGCAGAGCTCTCTAGGCCACACAGTTATTGAGAAGTCCTGTCCAGCTTCCAATACAAACCATTTGCTAGTTTTACTTCTGGGTGTGGGCCTTACCTGCCAGCAAGGACTTTCCGAGTCTTTTGCCCTCATATCTTTGGATCTTGTACTTGAACACGAGTACAAGAAAACAAATCACAACAATAAGAAATAGCTCCGGTGTTCATTCTCCATGGTTTACATATTCACTATTTGCATATATCACAGGAGGAAATTGCCACTATTCTCCCCATTTCCTAGATGAAAAAATTAAGACTCAGGTAGGTGGAAATATTTGACAAGGTGATACAGTTGGCAGGGGATAAAGTCAAAACTTGAACACAATACTTTTTTTTAATGTGTATTTATTTATTTATTTATATTTTAAATTCTTGTTAATTTTTTAAAAATTTATTTATTTATTTATTTTGGGGGGCGTTGGCTCTGTAACAGTTTCCCCCTCTCAGACTTAAGACCCTTTAAAATCTTATAAAGGACAATGGGCGAAGGTCTCGTGCTCCTCTAGCTGCTTCAAGCTGGACGTGGTCGTCATCCTACCTACCCTTGGGTCCAGAAATCCCTAATAAGTGTTGGGGTGTGTAGGGGAGGATGGCCTTCTCACATGGGGAAGGATCTTTCAGACTCCAGGTCAGTTGGCTGTCCCTAGACCACAGCATGCTTGGTTTAACAAGCTGGCATCCTTGTATTCTGGGGGTAACAGATTTGGCAAGAGGGTTAAAAGGCACCATTAAAATTTAACAACTAGATGAGAAAAAGCAGGGATTAATTTTTCAATGTCCCACATTAGGAAAAAAAAGGCTACTTTGGAGAAAGGTGTGCAAGGCACGTCACACCTGTCCCAAACGCTTTCCCCACTATATTTAGTTTGGGCTGAGGGGAATATCTTAAGTTCTCCCCCTTAGACCTCTGACCCCATTAGGATAAAAAAGAGAAGTCAGTTTTAAAGTGAAGCCCACAGACCACCCCTTACTTCACCAACCCAACCACTCAGTTCAGCCAAACCATTGAGTCTCAGGAGGCAGCAATGCAGACAGGATTAAGTGAGGACTATAGGTACAGACAATCACTCAGGTAATGAGATCATAGGCTTATGCCCTATGAAAAAAGAACACACATGTTAACTTATGCAACATAACGAACAAGTCTTGAGATCTGTGAGACTGTCTTATTGGGAGGACATCCAGTTGCAAGGCATTTGACATCCTTCTTGCCTGTAAATTAAGCATCTTAGTTTAACTTTCAAATGAAAAGAAACTTTAAATGAAAATAAACTTTAAAAACAGTTAGCTGCACTAGTTTATAGTCCACTGCTAGGCATTGTGATTTTCCTTGAATCGTGATTTTTCTCCTTAAGATTACCCTGCTTGTCATTAAAGGGACTGCATTAAGTCCATCTGTAACTTATCCTGTTTGTTTGCATAAACACTACAACAGCAGCAATTGATCACATATGATCTTTAAGTCTGCTCTGTTGGAACTTAGACAAGGAACCTTTAGGGTGACCTTCAGTTTGCACTTCAGGGCACAGAAGCTGAGCCATATACCTGCCATTCAGCCTTGCATGTGAAAAAGCTCTCTTTTCCAAGTCCTTCAGGTTTTCCATTGTGCCTTAAGGTTCCTTCTAGCCATCTTTCAGGAAAACAACCTTTGTTCCTTCCCTGGAAAGATTGCCATGAACTGCACAACCAAGATACCAGGCCCTTTTTCTTGTGAACTTTCATTACCTTTGTAAGTCAATTCCAGTTCCTCAGGGCTTTTGATAACAACCAGAGCTGAGGCATACCTCCTTTAGGCATGACATTCCAGTCAAAGTCTTGATTAACAAAACCTCTATTAACAACTGGTCTTATTAGTTTTATGCAAAGAACCTTATGCCATTACTTCTTCAGAATGCCAAATTCTGGAGGGATCAGGTAGGGAGAAAAAGATACAATGTGAAGAAAGATTCTTGTCCTTCTAAATTCCATTAAAATTGCATTTCCATACTTTACATTTTCTTTGGTTTACTTTCCTGCATGAGAAGGTTTTGGGGGGGGGGCAGGGAGAGTTTCTGGCTCATTTATTTATTTATTTTGCTTTCTTTTTTTTTCCACTAAAAATTTTTGTTTCTTTGATTTTTCTATTAGTTGTCCCACTTTTTTCCCCATTGCTGCCCCCAACCCTGCCCACCCCTTCTCCCACAGTCAATCCCCACTCCATTGTCCATGTCCATGGCTCATTTATACATGTTCTTTGATTAGACCCTTCCCCTCTTTACCTCCCTTTTCTCCTGACCTCCTTTCCCTTTTTTACTGTTAGTCTGATCCTTGTTTACATACCTCTGGTTAAGTTTTGCTCATTTGTTCGTGTTGTTCATTAGTCTCCTGTATTAGGTGATATCATATGGTATTTTATTTTGCTAAGTATAATTCTCTCTAGTTCTATCCATGTCATCACAAATGGTGAGAGTTTCTTCTTTCTTTCTGCTATATAGTACTCCATTATGTAAATATATCACAGTGTTTTTCTTCACCCATCTACAGATGGGCATTTAGGTTGTTTCCAGCACTTGGCTATTGTAAGTAGGGCTGCTATAAACATAGGGGTGCATAAGTTCTTTTGTTATTATTGATAGGTACTCATTCATTGTCATTTTTCCCCTTTGTACTTGTGTCCCTCTCTGTCTCTCTCTGTTTCCTCATCTTCTTAAAGCAGATTCTTTAGCATCTCTTGTAATGCTGGTTTGGTGGAGATGTATTCTTTTAGTTTTCTTTTGTCTGGGAAACTCCTTATTTCACCTTTCATTTTGAAAGAGAGCCTTCCTAGGTACAGTAGTCTTGGTTGTAGGCCTTTGTTTTTCATTGCTTGGAATATTTTTTGCCATTCCCTTCTGGCAAATTTCTCTATTGAGAAATTTGATGATAGCCTTATCGGAGCTCGCTTGTATGCTATTAGCTGTCTCTCTCTTGCTGCTTTTAGGATTCTCTCTTTGTCTTTCAATGTTGCCATTTTAATTGTGATGTTCTTGGAGTGGGCCTATTTGGGTTAATCTTCATTGGGACCCTCTATGCTTTCTAGACTTGAGTGATTTTTTTTCTCTCATTGTGTTAGAGAAGTTTTCTGTCATTAGTTTTTCAAACAGGCTTTCTATCCCTTGCTCCTCTTCTCCTGCTGATATTCCTATGATACAGATATTATTACATTTTATGTTGTCCTGCAGCTTGCTTAAAAACTCTTCATTCTTTTTCAGTCTTCTTTCATTTTGTTGCACTATCTGGGAATTTTTTTTCTACGTTGTACTCCAGCTCGCTGATCCCATTTTCTGCCTCCTCTATCCTGCTTTTAATTTCTTTTACTGTGTTCTTCAATTCAGAAATTGTATTCTTCATTTCCTCCTGGCTCTTATTGATAGCTTCTATGTCCTTTTTCATGCTGGTTTAATTTTCAGTAAGTTCCTTGTAGTTCCTCTGGAGTTCTTTGTAGTTTTCTTTGAGCTTGCTGAGAGCTTTCCTATAATCCATGTTTTGAATACCATGTCTGATAGTTTGGTTTCCTCTATTTCATTTAGCACTCTTTCTGGGGATTTCTCCTTTCCTTTCAATGGGGTGTTGTTTCTCTGTCTCCCCATTTTTGTGACTCTTATTGTTTGTTGCTGCTTCTCAGATTGATCTCAACTTCCTGGATCTGCCCCTGGTGGTGTCAGATTGTGTCCCAATCTGAGCCTAGGCAGCCTGTTGGAGACTACCAGAGATATACTGCCTTTGTCTGTCTCCTTTAGTTGTTAATCTATTCAATCTGTGATCAGCCATCAGGGTTAAGCACAAAGGGTGGGACAGGTTAATTCCTAAGGGCGGGGCTTTTGCTTCCCCTCAGGCTGATGCCACTTGGAGGAGAATGGTCTTCCTGAAGTATAGGGAATGAGTCAGCACTGGGACCTGGTCATCTGCTCCCTCAGTTCTCTCCTCAAAGCCATTGCTCCAAATTCTCCCCAAGCATCTCTAGTCCTCTCTGCCCTCCCTTTGCTTGATCCCAGGGTAAGTGGGTGCCAAAATATTTTTGTACATGATCTGTTTAAGAGCTCTTTGTCTCCAGCTGTTTCTTTCAGGCCAGCAAAATACCCTGTGGCTTTTCGCTTTTCACAGATGGATGCTATTTTACTTTCCTCTCTGTTGCTGTAGGCTGGGAAGCCCAGCTGGGGGTTTAGACACTGCCTTTCTCAGGTGGAACCTCCAGATGTTGAGCTGTTTCTCAGTCCCTTCAGTTGACACCTGTGGGAGCCCAGCCAGCCCTTTCAAATCTTCACACTTCCTACTGGTCACGTGATGAAGTGGCCTTCTCTGTCTCTCCAAGGTTATAAGACTTATCTCCAGCTAGTGTTCAGTTGGTTATTCCAGATGATTTTTCCACAATTAAATTATAATTTCAGATTGGTGCTGGGAGGAGGTTAAGTGTTGCTTCCACTTACTCCTCCGCCATCTTGGATCTCCCTTGAACACAATACTTTTGTTTTCTGCTCTGACACTCCCAGTTTCCTTGCTGCTTCAGAACATGTTTCTGACACTTGCTAAAATACTTAATAATTCATGATTATTTTGTTACTTTGACATGTACTTTGTGCAGTCAGTGAAATGCATGCTTCTTTTAACCCATGTAAAAACTTGAACAGGCATAATTATTATCTATACTCTGTAAGTGAGGAAACCAAGGCTCTAGGCACATGCTCAAGGTCACAGCATTAGTGTATGGGAAACACACGCTTCAAATCAGTTCCATATCTGAGCTTATATTTTGAGCTGTGTTGCTGACAACCTCCCATAGCATTGGTTGAGAAGGAGAGTAGGAAGGGAGGATGTGGTTGAAGGGACTGGAAGAGCAGAGGGATAAGGCATTGTTGGCTCTGTGCATTGTGAGTACCATGTGTGCAGATCTGGGGGTGCTCTGACATTGCCAGGCAGCCAAGCTTTATATGTTGCCTGAGAATGCATGAGGGACCCATAAGACCCATCTGTGGCTGCATCAGTGAAGAGCAAGGGAGTGGGCTGTACATATGCTGTGGGCACTCACAGGGGCCTTGGTGCCACTGTGCATACTCCAGCAAGAGGGAGAGAAAAGAGCCATGCTTTGGTGGATGAGCTAGACATAGGGACTGTGGTTCCTGGGACTTCACTCTCCATCCTAACCTTTCCCGGAGAGAGCCAGCAGATGGACACTTTGAGTCAAAACTGACAGTACTATTGATTTTTGATAGCTGACAACAGGAGTGGAGTATCTGGTCACCGTGAAGATTAGCCGGACCAAGTGCAAGAAGAACAGCACAAAAAGTTGTTCATGCCGTATTCAAAGCAGAAAGAATTTGAAAAAGGTGTGTGGTGGCAGTCATCTGAGAAGGGACTCCTAATCAAAGGGAGAAAACTAAAAAAATTAAAAGTTAACACGGATTGGACATTGACAGCTTTTCCAGCTGTATAAATTGGAGAAGAGCAAGGGCACAGCCCTAGGGCTACTGATACATCTGAAGGGCTGAGGTAGGAGAACGGCTCTCTAATTGGGCTGGCACAGGCTGGTCCCAGGCCTCTAGGTCTCCTTGCCCACTCCTGGCCTTCAGTGGAAGCAGCATTTCTTTTCCTTGGGGACTTTGTTCTGATCTTGGCTTGCACTCTCCATGTCCCTGAGGATTATCCTATTGCTTCCTTGTCTTCCAGAATGTGACTTCTCTTTTCCTGATTTATCTTGGTGGTACCACCTGATGGCAAATATGAGGGTCTCCCTGTGCCTGGGTGCAATTGCAGGGGGAATGGGGCTTGGGGGAGGGCTCTCAAGATATGCCTGCTCCAGGTCCCAAGTAGCTGTGCAGGGGGAGCCCAGGGTGACATTCCTTTTCTGGGTCTGGCACCCCCTCTCCTCCCAGCAGATGACTGGGAGAAGATCCTCCCCACCCACATCATCAGTGTGTAGCCTCAGTGATGGTTCTAAACTCTCCAGGGAGGGCCTCAGGGGGAAGGAGCTTTTGGTTTGCCTTCAACAAATATTTTTCTGAAAGCTGATTGTGACTTTCTCCTTTCACAGAGTTTCATTTGCAATTTTTTGATGTACACTGTGCCCTGGATGAACTATTACCAGCTTTGGAACAACTCCTGTCTGGAGGCCTAAATAGATTTGTGCAAAGATCCTCAATGAAACCTTAGATGACTATATGGTGCACTTTCTGTTATAGACTTCTGGAAGACCTTGTTACCCTCAGCCAGGTCTCCCTACACACAAACACACACTCTCACACACAAACATACATAAACACACATATTCACACTCAAACCCACTCACACATGCATTAACTCACACACTCACACAGCACACACATAAACCCAAACATGTGTTTACATACTCACACACACTCATACTCATGTACATGTTCAGTGGTCTTTAGGGGGCTGGCTCAATTTGAGTAAGAAAAGTCTTTGGGGGAATCTTGTAATTTTTTCTACTTCAGCTCAAATATCTGAGGCTTTTCATTTTTCAGGCACTCGTGGCCTCTGGCCTGAGCTTGGGGGAGCTCTGTTTCTTCCCCAAACACATGTAACTCTGTGACTGACACATGTCTTTTGAGTGTGTCCAAGATCTCCAATACCAAACCCCAAGGATCAGTGATTCACTATAAGGACCCCCAGGATTCAGCATAGAGTCCTACTCATGGACACAGTAAATTTTGCAAAAGGAGGAACTAAAGTGGAGAGATGAGTTTGGTAACTTTGTTTAAAATCCTGAATCATGCTGTTGGGCAGGTGGTGCTTATTTTCTCCATTGCTAATGTGCCATCCATGGAAGAGGAGCCCCTTAACATAGCATTCTTGATTTCCCTGTTCTCAATAATTTCTTTCCTGGGGGAATTAATCTCTTGGTCTATTTTGAAAGAAAATCTGGGCATTGTAGCCCAGGTCCTACTCCTGCCCACTGGGAACACATATTATCCTTGGCAACTTTGGGAGAGGAATCTCTTTGTGAAGTAAACTGCTCTGGTCCAATGTTGCTGATCCCAAGAGTATAAGTCTAATTCTAGAGTCTAGTATTAGAAAGCACACTTACCTATAAAAATAAGGCACATCTCCCAACCTAGTCCTTATTAGCAAACAAAGGCCCCTTATCTTTTTTAATTGCTTGTATTATTTCTCTGTGTTTTGCCAATATCTATTGGCTGTTCAGTTAAGTAACTTAGAGCATCTTTTCTCCTTCCTCTGCTTCTTCCCCTTCTCTCTGTTTTGTTTTAAAATCTAAAGAATCCTACCTGATGTGAGCATGGGATTAAAGTTTTGCTATCATGCATGTTAAATAGGCTATAAGGCCAGAAATTATTCATGTTACCTCATTTTGACCCCAAAGCTGCTCTGACCCAGAGGATCTTCAGATTATATTATTATGAACTGAGGAGTTTTGAGGAAAAGGTGAAATTATACACATTAAGAACATTAAGAGAATAGGTGAACAAACATTTATTTTCCATACTGAGAATCACTGCTATTGCAGGATATTTTCACATGTGGTGACTGCAGATGTGTGCTCCAGGACACCTAGCCATTGGTGCAATTTTTGTTCAGAATTTTGTACTTTTCAAACCAGGGAACAACAAACACTGAGTAAAAGCACTCAATTTGCTAAAAAACAAAAATAAAAACAAAAACAATAGTTTAAAAAGATAACATGTGAGGTGAAAATTTTAAAGGGGAAAGAAGATATAATACTTGTGAATGGCGGAAATGATGCCACCTCAATTCCTGTTCAGATATGGTTTTATCTTTATTTTGATTTTAATCACTTGATAATATTATGGCTGAGATCATCTCAGAAAATGTACTTCTATTTGTATTTAAAATTGGAAACTAGAAATATTCACTAAGGCTTCATTCATTTATTCATCCATCCTCTCATCCATCTCCATCCTTCTTTCCATCTTTCTAGCCTCCCTTTCTTTTACCTTCTTTTCACCTAATCCATCTTCCTCCCACTCTCATTTGTCCATCCATATACTCATTCATCACATCCTCTCTCTCATTCCCTTGTTCCTATCCTGTCTCAAGATTTTATTTTTCTTTTTTACTTCCCTCTTTCCCCATAATGAAAAATCAGTAAATAAATTGTGCATATTATCATTTTTTAGTGTCATTTTGTTTTCCTGTTCTTTATTGAAAAGTTGACAGTGAGGAATGGTGGTGGTGGTGGTGGTGGGAGACTTAACTACAGGAATGGGAAAAAGTTTACCATTGTAATACAAATAAATAATACAACAATTAATGAATACAAGAATAAATTGTATTTCACATACTCACAACTGTAAACCTACTTTTGCCCACCCCTGTATTTACTTTTCTCCTAAAAAGAAGTCAGAATACTATTTCCATCCATTAAATATGTCATATCAATAAGATCCTCTAATGTTACTTCACTATTATCTTTAATTACTCTTCTCGTGGATTTCATGATCTTCTCCAGAGAAGAATTATTTGTGAAGAAAATGTGGATGGAGTTCATGAGAAAATGTTTCTACGTTGAGAATATGTAGGCCATTATAACTAGGCTTATCATATAAATTATGAACCAGGACTTGTTGTAAACAAACAGGGTTGCAATTAATGATGACACCAAGAAGCTATGTGTAAATCAGGAGTATTCCTGGCAGTGTGGGGCGTGTAATCATCCTTATTTTAACTTATTTGGGTAAAATGAAGTGATGTTCAGGGCCTGTAGGCTTTGAGACTTTCAAGGTCCCTATGCATGTGGGCCTGTCCTGACTGTGCACACTGCAGGCCTCTATGCAATCTGGTCCATCCAGCCTCCCTCAGACATGACAACACTGGATGGGAATGAAGGTGTAGGGAACTAAGTCATGGCTGAGGGAGGTGGCTTCTCAGAAGATCACACACATACAGGTTTGACCTTCCCTAACCAGACCCATTCCTACCACCGGTTAAACTATCTCTGAACTCATTTTCTTATCTCCTCTCCCTTTTTCCTCCAACACTCCTGGATGAAAGGAACAGAATCCAGGAGTCCAGTGACTGTGTGTTAACATCAGGCTGATATTCAGATATTCATCTGAGCACACCAGCGAGGTCCCACTAGCTGCTAAATTATTATTAATAATATACTACTTCCCTCAACCCCAGAGTGTTCCCCTGTAGCTCAGCCACATTGTTCCCCCCTCTAAACCATTTCAACCTCCCCATTATTTTTCCAGAAACACAGGATAGTGCCTGCCAGACAGGGTCTAGGTTACTCTCACCTTCACTGTTCTGTCTTGAGAAAGCAGGTGTTTGTTATCCTGAATTCTTTTTAAGCAAGCTTAAATATATCTTCAATAATTCTACTCCACATAATTCTAAAACCACAGAAAAATCCCATTATAAACAAGTTCTTTCTGAGTTAATGTGCTTTCACCCAGTACCTTGTAAAGCTCCCCTTCCTGAAAGGTGCAGTTATTGATTTCCATCCTTTGACAGGTTGTCCGCCGCATCTCTAAGTTCACGTGAAACTCCATGTGGTCAGTAATCTGTGGGAAGCAAGTGGCAAGGAAATAAAAGGATTTCTTCTTCTTCTCCATAATGTATGGGGGTGCAAACCTTTTCCTGTGGTGCCAAAGCTCAAGGACCCCATCCTGGACTGCTCCTTTAATCAGTGATTCTCATGCCTTCTTTTGTCCTTACAAGAGAGATCACTAGAAACCACTTTGTGGGCAAAGCCATTCATTGGAGAATCCAAACGATGGCAATTATTCTGGTACAGGGTCTGTAAACTTTGTCTGTAAAGGGCCATGGACTCAGTTGCAAGTACCCAACTCTGCAATTGTAGTGTGAAAGCAGCCCCACATGAGATGACATACACGGTGTGGCTGAGAGCCTATGAAATGACTTACAGAAGCAGCAGAGGGCAGATTTGGCCCTTGTGCCACAATATACTGACCCCTGGTATTGGGCACTATTTAGGTGACTTAACTTTAGCTCCTCCAGTGAATTTATGTTTCTTTTCAAATGCCCACTTCATACCAAGTGAGGCTGAATTTCACATAAGTGGATTTGCCCCAGAGTGCCAGCAGTCCCGTGCCATAGGGACATGATGAAGAGAGGGGAGAGGAGCCTATTTACCAGCTTCTTGACCTTCAGGACTCGCACGATCCGGAAGCTGTACTTGTCATCGCTTTCCCTATTGAACTCATTGGTCACAAACTGCATGGTGGCTATCACACAGGTTTCTGATGCAGGCACTTCTTGGACACTCATAAAGGTTTTCCTCCTTACTTGGTAGCTGAGGGCCAACAGGGCCACCAGAATGGCTAGTAGAAGTTGCGGGGCCTGCCAGGGTCTGGCCATTGCCCCTCAGCTGGGGAGAAATAGGAAGAGCCCTCTCCACGTCCTGCCAAGGGTCCGCTGGTTCCCACTGACCTTGATCATTCTGGCCAGATTTAAGCCAGCCTGTATTGGATACCCACAGCTCTCCTCCTCCTCCTTCTTCATCTGCAGCTGAACCTGATGAAGGGAAGATTTTGCAGTGGTTGGGAAGCTTACTCCCACTCTCATCCTTTTGCATCTATTTATGTCTCACAGACATGCGCTCATGCAAACACCCATCTCTTCCCTTTTGGGGGTTGCTCTCTCAGCAACACCCCCTGCTTCTTATGCTGCCCCAGCATTATCTGGATGGAAGCCAGGCTATGGGCCTCTGTTCACTGAACTCACCTTAACTAATGTAGGAAGTCTGAAGCAACAGGAAGTGGTAGAGACACAGGGGACACTGGATCCCAGGCCAGTGGGGCATGAACAGGTGAACTGGGTGAACACCACCACATCCTCCCTGTCCTTTTGACCTTCCCTACTTCTCTGGCTAACCAGGATACAAACCTTCCCTCAGGCACAAAACTTCTCCTCTTTCATTGTGTTAATAAATTTTTTGGAGGTGCATGAGCCTCCTTGGAGAAGCTGATGTCCCTAGATAACAGAGGGTGTGTCCTGTACAGGGAGCAGGCTCCATTTACAAATGTACTCATGTTGTGGCTTTATTGTTACTTTCTACTGTCTCTTTGGAAGGACCCAGCCATGCTGTTTGTCCCCTGAAACTTTTTATGGTACTCTCAGGCAATACAGACAGCCTCAGCCCAGTAATTAAGATATTCCATGTGATCAGCAACCTCTCCATATTGCCAGAGCTTTGAACCTCCTAGAGGCCTGCAGGTAGGAAGGAGTGCTGCTTTTTTTTCCTTCCCCATCTATTCCAGCTACTCTACCTCCCCTATTTCACAATCATGGATTTAAGGACCTTTCTAGGCTGGTACTAGAGGAAATTGAAGGGGCAGAGGGACTGGAAAGTTCCAGATTCAGTGCTTCACAAACTTGGAGGAATTTAAAGCTGGCTTTTCTGCGGTCCCTTCAGCCTCCTGTTCTCAATAGGTCATTCTGGCACTCCCATAGCCTCCACTGCTAGTTAGCCATCCTCTCAGTTCTCTTGGTAGCTTTGTTAGTTTCTTGTGACTGCTGTAACTAGTTACCACCAACAAGGATTAAAACAGCACAAATTTATTCTACAGTGTTCTTTAGGACTTTGATTTGGCTGGGTTTTCTTCTGTGGATCTGAGGCAAAACTGGAATACCTGGGCCACAGAGGAAAGGCTGAGCTTTTGGTCAGGGGTTCTGTCACCTTCTTTAGAATATGTGGCCTCCTGCCCAGGTCTCCTACATCCCTGCCTTAGCTCAGTTTTGAGGCCTCCCTTCTGGTGAATATGCTCCCCCTTTCTTAACTTTGTTAACATCTACTCATCTTCCTGGACTCTTCTCCAGGGTCATATCCTCCAAAAAGTTTCTTCTGATCAATTGGTTCTCCCCTCTGCCCACATTGTTAAGGATGCCACTCCATTAGGCATATTTCCATAAGAGCATGCAGGGGTGTTCTCCTTTTCTGGCTTTTTCTATTTGCCTCTGGCACCTGATTTTAAGCCCATCAGGACAGTGAAACCAGACTGTGTGGGCTTATGTCTAGCTTCATTATTTTAGGTGACTGTGGGCAAATTACTTATACTTACCTTGAAAATGGGTATAAAATAGTGTCTATCTATGCAGCCATTCCAATAATTAATGAAATAATTCAGGCAAAGAGCTTAGAATGATGTCCAAGACATGTCAGCTATTATTCTTATTGTTGTTACTGTTATTGCTTTTATTATTATCATTATCATCATCCCTGACATCTATTACAGTTTCTGATGTTTAATGGATGACTGGCAGTTTTCACACACACATATACAGAAGGATTAAGCCTTGGCTCTCTCATCTTGCTTATCCTTTGTGCCCAGTCAGTCTCCAGTTCTCATTAGGTCATTCTCCAGAATACCTCTCAAAGATCGCTAGCATGGAAGTTCCACATAACAGGACTTTGTTTTATTTATGGCTGCATCCCTGGGGCTTTGCATAGTAATTACTCAAAAATAGATTGAATGAAAGAGTGTATAAACACGTGAATAAATGAATGAATGAAGTCCTTTTTCTCCAAACTGCACACCCAGGGCTACCTCCTAGCCTGCTCTTCATTGCTTCTCTGTAGACTTATGTAATAATCTAGCTCCTCATGCTCATGAGGTCTTCACTCTGGTCTCTCCTGAATACAATAGCCAGCTTTACCATGACTGTAGCTTGCTCCCAAGTCTTCAATGCACCCCACTGCCTAGGAAAAAAGACAGGCTGTGTTTATAGTATCACTTATATTACTTCTTTGATTTATGCTCTACCACCAGTTATATGAGAATGCCTCTTCCTCAAACTCCGCTCATCCTCCCAAATCCATTGTAAGCAACTTAAATGCATTTATACTATTCTTGGAGTGATTATGACAAAGTCTTGCTTCACAACTTGGAAGACAGGTAGAGGTTCTCTATTGGAACAGTTGAGCTCCCAAATGCCCACACCAACAGAAGTCAAGATTCCTCTCCCAGTCTAACAGTAAGAAATTGTAACAGTGGGGAATTGTAACCCATTCTGCCATTCTTTTGACATTGGTTCTATAATACTGACTCTAAGTAATATGTTGCTTGTAGATAAATAGCATGTATATATAAGAATCTAGGAACTAACTTCAAAAAAATACAGATTCTGACCTTGAGGCATCCCAGCTCTGGGAGATTTGCTGACCTTTAACCATGAAGCCAGGATGACTAAATCAGGATAGTGCACACAGGATCATCATTTGCCTTATCAGAGTGGACTGTGCTATACGTAGAGAACTTTTTGAGCCCTTCTCTTGATCTCTTTGTTTCACGTCCCTCTCCCTCATTATAAAAACCTCTGCCTCCACTGAGACGTGAAGATGGACTTTGAGGCATGAATCCCTCATCTTCCCAGAAGATGGACTTTGAGACATGACTCCCCTATCTTCCAAGTGGCAGTCACCTGAAAATAAACCACTTTCTTTTTACCAGCACCTGTCTCCTGAGTATTGGCTTTCAAAGTGATAAGCAGCTGAACCTGTGTTTGGTTACACCAACAGAGCCAAGCTTCTTCCAGTGCCCATTAGAGATGCTCTACCCTCTTGTGTAGGGTGGGCTATCAGGGTGTCTTTGGGTTTATCAGAGTCTAGAGTTACCTCTGGTGATTGATAAATTTCTGTTCTTCCTGACAGAGAGGGGAGGGGGGACTCCTTGAAAAACTTATGCTCTGATTTTAGGCAAATAAAAGGAAGGTAGAGAACTTTTCTTGTACTTGCTTCTTTTCAATTTTATTTAGTTCAAAATATATCTTACACAAAAGTGGCACATTTTGGGGCGGCATAATCTTCTACCCTTTAGTATATTCCTTCAGAGATTACTGTTCTCTGTTAAAAAGAGATGCTTTTTTACCTGTGACATCTGACTCCTTATGCTCCAGGTGGGATGGCTCTGGATATACAGCATTGCTCATTAGAATCAGTCCCAGAGTTAATAAGATTCCTTAATGCAGGAGCCCCAGGCTCCATGTGATCTGAACCCAGTTGAATCTGAGGGAGGAAGTAAACCCAGCAGACAGCAGAATTGGGGTCAGCTCCCAGGGCAGGGGTATACCCTTCTCAGCACCACTCTGAGGGCAATAGCTGCATGGGTGAGTGCTGGGTACCTATCACCTTATATGAGGTGGGTGAGACACATTAAAAAGATCATACACCATGATCAAGTAGGATTCATCGCAGGGATGCAAGGATGGTATAATATTCACAAATCAATAAACAATATACACCTAATGAACAAAATGAAAGACAAAAATCACATGATTATATCGATAGATGCTGAAAAAGCTTCTGATAAAATACAACACCCATATAAGATGAAAACACTCAGAAAAATGGGAATAGAGGGAGCGTACCTCAACATAATAAAGGCCATATACGAGAAACCTGAAGCCAGCATCATACTCAATGTACAAAAACTGAAAGCCTTCCCCCTGAGATCGGGACAAGACAAGGATGTCCACTCTCTCCACTCCTATTCAACATAGTGTTGGAAGTTCTAGCCACAGCAATAAGACAATAAAAGTAATAAAAGACACCCAAATTGGAAAAGAGGAAGTAAAACTGTCATTATTTGCAGATGACATGATAGTGTATGTAGGAAACCCTATAGACTCCACAAAAAAAAATACCTGACCTAATAAGTGAAGCTGGCAAAAGAGCAGGGTACAAAGTCAATATTCAGAAACCGAAGGCATTTCTGTACACCAACAATAAAATGTCAGCGATAGCAACTAGAATAAAAATCCCATTTACTATAGCAACAAGATAAATACAGTACCTAGGAATAAACTTAACCAAAGAGATAAAAGACCTGTACTCAGAAAACTACATAAACCTGAAGAAAGAAATTAAGGAAGATAGAAATAAATGGAAGCATATACCATGCTCATGGATGGGAAGAATCAACATCATTAAAATGGCCATACTACCCAAAGCAATGTACTGATTCAATGCAATCCCTATTAAAATACCAGTGACATCTCACAGACCTAGAACAGATTCTTCAAAAATTTATATGGAACCAAAAAAGACCCCAAATAGCCACAGCTATCTTGAGACAGAAGAACACAGTTGGAGGAATCACCACACCTGACATCAAACTATACTACAAAGCCACTGTAATCAAAACAGCCTGGTATTGGCATAAGAACAGACATATAGATCAATGGAACAGAATAGAGAGCCCAGAAATAAGCCCCGGGCTATATGCCAACTAATCTTTGACAAAGGGTGAAGGAACATAAAATGGAGTGAGAAGAGCCTCTTCAACAAATGGTGCTGGGAGAACTGGACAGGGACATGCAAAAAAATGAAACTAGACCACCAACTTACACCACACACCAGAATAAACTCAAGATGGATTAAAGACTTAAATGTAAGCCATGACACCATAAAAGTCCTAGAGGAAAACATAGGCAGAAAAATTTCAGATATCCCCCATAGCAATATTTTCACCAATACATCTCCTAAGGCAAGGGAAATAAAGGAAAGAATAAACAAATGATATTACATCAAACTAAAGAATTTCTGCTCACCAAAAGAAAATATCAGCAAGGTGAAAAGGGAACCAACCATATGGGAAAACATATTTGCCAATGATACCTCAGACAAGGGATTGATCCCTAAAATATATAAAGAACTCAATCCATCTCAATGCCAAGACAGATAGCCTAATTAAAAAATGGGCAAAGGACATGAACAAACACTTTTCCAAGGAGGATATACAGAGGGTCCATAGGCATCTGAAGGAATGCTCAACATCACTAGCCATCAGAGAGATGCAAATAAAAACCACAATGAGATACCACCTCACACCAGTCAGAATGGTCATCATCAATAAATCAACAAACCACAAGTGCTGGCAAGGATGTGGAGAAATGGGAACCCTACTGCACTGTTGGTGGGAATGCAGACTGGTGCAGCCACTATGGAAAACAGTATGGAATTACCTCAAAAATCTAAAAATGGAACTGCCTTTTGAACCAGCGAATCCACTGCTAGGATTATACCCGAAAAATCCTGAAACACCAATTCAAAAGAACTTGTACACCCCTATGTTCATAGCAGCCCTGTTTACAATGGCCAAGTGCTGGAAACAGCCGAAGTGCCCATCTGTAGATGAGTGGATAAAAAAACTGTGGTACATTTACACAATGGAATACTATGCAGCAGAGAGAAAGAAGGAACTCCTGCCATTTGAGACACCATGGACGGAACTAGAGAGAATTATGCTTAGCGAAATAAGCCAGGCAATGAAAGAAAAACACCATATGATATTACTTGACACAAGAGACTAATGAACAACACAAACGTACAAAATTGAACAAGGAACAGAATAACTGTTATCAGGGGGAGGTGGGGCAGGTGAGAAGGGGGTAAGTAGGAAAAGGGTTTATAAAGGACTAGTATAAATAACCCATGGACATGGACAACGGGGTGGGGAATGACTGTGGGAGAAGGGCTGGGCTGGGGGGCGGGGGGGAGGAATGGGGGAAAATGGCATAACTGTAATAGAAAAACAATAAAATTTAATTTAAAATAAAAATTAAAAGTATGCACGTTAATTGGTGTTAGTATCTAAATTGCATAGAAAAGATAAAGAGAATAAGCAATCATCGTACCAAAGTTTAGGACAGTTTACAAAGAACGTGCATACACATTATCGCATGCGGGGAAACTTCCTCAACAGATCCAGTTTGTTGCTCGTAGATTCATCAATTCAAACAGCATATCAGTTGGATGGAAATGTGTGTCACCGGTTCAAACACAGATAATCAAATCACCAGCTTGCAAATGCTGGACAGACCTTCCCATTTTGCACATTTTATGTGTTTTCTCTTCTCTGGCAACTTGATTATCCTCAGCATCTATGGACCAAGTTGGGTTCACACACAGAGAATCAAAGAATCATAGAAGTTTTAAAAAGCTTTTGACAGCATTGGCTCCTTATTTCATCTTTGAGTTTTCTTGTCTCTTCTCCCCATGCTTTTTTTTGTTTTGCTGCCTTGGTAGTGAGATAAGATTCATATAAATGTGAATAGTTCCTCATTACACCCTGAGCACATACAGCCCTTCCATGTTACCAGCCAGGCAACCTTCTGTTGATGATCTGAGGGAGGCAAGTTCACAAGCTTGGCCGTGACCACCAGGCTATCACAGCTTCAGCGGCCGGGTGGAGGTGTGTTCTCTCCGTATTTGTTCTGGAAAACAGAGTGTATTTAAAGTGTGAAATCTTTCATCTCTGTTTCTCTGCCACAGGAAGTATTAAGCTGCTCAGCTGCTTGCTGGCTAATGCATCTGAGTTCCAGGATAAGTACATGGGACCAGCACTGGTCAGATGGCCACCCAGCTTAAGCTCGTCCATGGGTGTGTCTCTTTTCCCTCTCCGGGAACATCAGGAAATCTGTCCCTCCCCACCTTTGTGATGTCAGGATGTCACTTGGCCTCGCTACACCTCAGTTTCTCCATTATTTAACTGGTAAAGTATTTCAATCTTATGACTTCTTTAAGAATTATGTGGAGTAACACTGGGCTTTCAAGTCACATACCCGGTGCCTGGCATGTTGAGAGAAGTCTTCACTGTCACTGTGCCCTTTGCTCTCCACGCCGCATTTTCAAATGTCCTTAGTTTATGAATCGTGGTGTAATTCCAGAAAATGAAACACACAGGTATTCAGACTGCTGAGGTTTGACAATTGTATATAAGTTTATAACCACTGTGTAGAAAGGTAACTTTTCCATCACCCCCAGAAGCTTCCTTGTGCCCTTGCTGGTAAGTGTCCCCACTGTCAGTGGCCACCGCTTCTGACTCTATTGGTGTCAATTACTTTTGCCTGCCTCAGATGCTACATCAATAAGATTATACGACATCTCTCTACACCTTTGCATCTGCCTCCTTTCACCCAATATAATGGTTTAGAGATTCGCCATCCATATTGTTGCATATAGTAGTAGATTAGTAGATTTTTGACTGCTGAGTGTGAATATCCTACAATATGTCTAGCTATTTTCCTCTTGAGAGACACTTGGGTTATTCCCAGTTTGAGGCTATTACGAATAAAATTACTAAGATTCTTGTACAAGCTGTTTTGTAGATTTGTGTTTTCACTTATTTGGGGTACATAACTAAGCATGGATTTTGGGGTCATAGGGTGGATGTGTGTTTAACTTGATATATGCTAACCAGTTTTCTGAGGTGGTTGCACTTATTTACATCCACAAGAACAATAGGAGAATCCACTTTATTCACACCTTGCCAACATTTGGAATTACCAGTCTTTTGTCATTTTAGCCCTTTAGCAAATGAAAAGTAAGAAGAGTTTGTTACAATTTACCTAGAATTTCCTGACGACTAATGGTTTTGAGCACCTCTTCTTGGGATTATTGGCCATGGATATAGCTTTTTTGTTTAGGGTCCTTTTGAGACTTAGTTAATTTTTTTGAATGGGGCTCTTGGTTCTTTTACTTTTTTATTTGGAGGAAATTAAATATTTATGTTGAATAAAAGTGCTTAGTTAACTATATATATTACGAATAATTCTGTAGTTTGTCATTTGCCTTTTTATGATTTCGATGTGTTCTTAAGATTTAAAAAATTGATACAATTCAATTTACATAGTTTTACTTTTATGATTAGGGCTTCTTATTTTATATGAAACCTTTGCCTACACCAAGTGTGGAAACACATCCCTCTATACTTCCTTACAAAGGTTTTATTATTTAAGCCTTTATGGCTATGATCCACCTTGAATTAACTTTTTTGTATGGAGGACTATCTGGCACAAGGTTCAATTTTTTTCCATCTGGACATTCAGTTATTCCAGCACCATTTGTTTAAGACTCCTTTTTCTTTGAATTAACTTGGCAACTTAGGCATAAGGCAACATCAGTACCATGGTCAGTCTATTTCCTCTTATGGGTCATGTTTTTGGTATCTATTCCTAGAACTCTTTGCCTGCCCAAGATCTTGAAGGTGTGCTCCTTTTGTACCCTAAAAGTCTTATCGTTTTGCATTTTATATTTAAGTAGTAATTCATTTTGAGTTAGTTTTTGTAAACAATCTCAGATTTATGTCAAAGTTTTGGTTTGTTTGCCTGTTTACCTATAGACATCCAGTTACTCCACCATCATTCCCCCATTGTGTTGCTTTTGAGCTGAGTCCACCCACTGAGTTTGTATTTCAGATATTGCATTTTTCAGTTCTCAAATTTCCATTTGGTTCTTCACACCCTCTGTTTCTTTGCTCCAACTTTCAGTTTTTCATCTGTTTTTCATCATATTTTTAATTTCTTATTGAAGTATTTTTATGATGGATGCTTTAAATCTCTCAGGAAGGTATTACAATGCTGTCATCTGAGAATTGGTAACTATTGTCTTTTTCATTCAGTTATAATCTTTCTGGTTCTTGGCATGACAAATGATTTTCAGTTGGAAGTTGGAAGTTTTGGGGATTATAAGACTCTGCATCTTATTAATACCTTCTGTTTTAGGGGAGGTGGTGATGTGCAGCCTCATCACTTTGAGATTGGAGTAGAAATCCAGATTTCCTTTCCTTTGTTCATTAATACTTGGGGCAGTGGTGGGGACAGGGAAGCTCCTTGTTACTGTTGGATGAAGGTAAAAACCCATGTTCCTCATGAGGCTGACATTAGTCTAGTGGGAGCTTGCAGTGACTTATCACATCCTTGGGATGGTGAAAGTCTCAGCTTTACTGGCATGTGTGAGCTGGGGCCACTGGTGTGTGTGTGTGTGTGTGTGTGTGTGTGTGTGTGTGTTGTGGGAGGCACGTGTTGCAATAGAGAGGTTATATGAAAAAGTTTTCTCTCTTTCCCTACAGGCACCAGATATTTTGGAGATCTTTTTATTTTCTTTTTAAAAAATCTGTACCTATTGATATTTCTGTAAGTTGGCTTTTTGTCACCCAAACTGAGATATTTGAGGCCAGATGAAAACCCAGGGAACCCATCACTGTGTTGTTCTTCATGCCTCAATCTGCTTTCTTCTCCCCTCCTTTCAAAGTCTATTTATGCTTGTCTATATATAATATCCAAGGTTTTTGTTGTGATTATTGAAAGGACTATGGAAAATATGTCTATTCCACTTTATTGGAATCAGAGTTTCATTTTTCTTTAACTATCTTTCTTTTTTTACTATATGACCACAATGGTGCCCCATTAAAATTTATTGATTAATGGCATGCTGACGTGCTCAATCCACCCAAGAGGTTTTAACATAACTTGAGCCTATCTTTACCCTTAGTGGTGGGAGCAGAGTGGGACTGGGTGGTCATAAAATCGCACTGGGGTCTTTAGAGCTGTTAAACTCAAGTTGGGGTGGGAGAGAGGAGAAAGGAAAAGGAAATACGTCACTTCCCATCCCTGATAGGTTCATGCCCACATCTCCTGCGGTATTGCAATACTCCTAGCAACCCTGAGTGGGGCTGGGAGAGGCGGTCTCCACCAGCCAGCCATCAAACAAAGCCAGGGGAGTTCCTCCACTTTCTTTCCTGTCTCAGGTGTGTTACTTACTGGCACATTATACATACATAGACATCATTGTTTTTTCTCCTGCTCTTAAGCATGTCACTTGGGGGACCTGGGGATCTGTAGTTGGAGCCAGCCTTCCACGCTCCTCTCCGATAACTATCCTGAAAGGTCCAGTTCCTCCCCAGCCCTCAATGTCTCCTCAAGGACTGGTTTTCTTAAAAAACTTTTTATGACTTTCTCTGGGGAAAAAAAATCTGAATTCTTCTCTAATTTATTTTGCATGTCTTGTCCATCCTACATAGCTAATGTGTTATTATATCCCTCCTTTTCATTCTCACTGCGAGGCATAGACCTGAGTTCCAGACAACGAAGATTGAAATTCCAGTGGTGCCATTATCTAGCTGTGTCACTTGGCCAGTTTTCTCAGCTTCTCTGTCCCTCTATTTCATCACCTGTGAGATGAGGCTGATTATAATACCCCCCTCCAGGGGTCATTGTGAGGATTAAACATATTCATACATTATTGAGGACCACCAACTGAAGACCACAGGAACACACCTCAAGTCAGATTGGGTGTATTACTTGCCTCAGCATTAATAAGAGAGACAATAAATAAATAATCATAAATACTAAATAAAGGGAGATGGACACCATGGGGAACTCTCGGGCACCATGTGGCACCTCGGGAAAGGGGTATCGTGAGGGTCTTTTTAGAGGTTCAGTGCCTGGGTTGAGTGATTCTGGAGGAGGAGCAAGAAAATGGACAACTGCTCTGGATGGAAGGTGGAGGAGCAAGGGGAGGTGCAACTGATAAAGAAGCAGGAGTCACTCCTATTGGCTGGGAGAAAGGTAGGTTTGGTCATTTTTGTGGTTTGCATTGTGTTCTTGTTTCTGCTTTCCTGGGGCATGATCATGAAGGCATCTTGTCTGTCCCACTGTGTCATCTGACATTAATGGTCTGTGCCATTGTAAACAATTAGCATGAAAATATCTTGCTCCAGCTCCGGGTACCAGGCCAGCTACCAGCTACCAGGGCTGCTTTTTGTTTTTCTTCCTTAAAACGTAAGTTTTTAGTACAGACCGTGGCTCAGTGGGGCTAATGCTCTGCTCCTCTGGACAGCTGTGGATGTATATGCTCCGGCTCCCAGACACACTGTAAGAGCCTGGTCGACGGCCACCGCTGCACTGGGGCCTGGGGAAAATGCTTTGCAGAAGCTGCCGTCCCTCCTGTAAAACAGAGCATGATTTTTCCCCACTGTGGTCAAGCCACCACTTTGTTATTATTATTTCTATGAAAAACACTTTATTAAGTATCAAATCACACAGTGTATTAAGGTAGGCTTTGTCTGAATATCACTAGGCTCCTTACCTTTGCTCTCCTACAGTGGAGATTCCCTGATGCCCAGCGCCCTCAAATCCAGCTCCCTGTGTTCCCACAACCCTTTCCGCACACTCTGGTGAGCACACTAGACATCTTGTATCATGATGTCTTCCAGGCTGACCTGTGAACTTCTTGAGGGCAGGCTCCATCTCTTGTTGACACTAGGTCTGCAGGGCACCCCCAAGGAGCACAGTAAGTGCTTAAGAGCATTTGTTGGTGAAGGTTTAACTCATTACTCACCTCGCCCCTCCCGGAGGCCTTAGCCTTAAATTTCAGGAGCTTCTTTTCAGAGTTCATAACTTGTGAGAGACACTTGAAAGCTTAGTTATACAACACCAGCTTTGTGATGACAGGTCTGAGAGGGAAAACGTGTTCTTATACACAATCTTAAGCATTTTTGCCCGCATACCTCCTAAAGGGATTGTGAAAAGCAATGTGTTTTTAAGTTGACATCAAGAAACTTTCATTTTAAATTTAAGTAGTTGCAATGTATGTTACTTTAGAGTTTTAAAAAAATATTTTTTAATGTCTTACATAAGTAATACATTTATTGTTGGATGCCAGGTGGTCATGTAAGTAGTTGGTCTGGACATGTGAACACTCTAGTCTTAATCCTTCAGGTGGTAATCAGAGGGCTGTCTGAAGTTTGCTGTATATCCAGGAATTGATGCAGGATTGGAAAGTTCAGAAGTTTAAGTTCTTGGGCTGTTTAAAAGAAGAATCAAATCATCTCTTCATGCCTTGACTTACTTGGCTTTAATAATTTAGCAGCTGACTACAGTGACCCCATTTTATTTCTTTACTCTATTCCTCTCTGATATTATGTCTGAACCTCCGATGCTTTTTTTAGGTAGGTCACTTTTAGCACAGGCTTATATAAACAGAAGTTGAAAAGCTGGAAAATGATGTCCAAGACTTCCTTGGAAAGTCTTCACATGTCCCTACAGTCACACCTACCCATGGTTGAAAGCTTTTGACACTCTCCATATCCACTCTACTTTTCACTGTTACTAACAGAATCCCAATTTTATTTGGGTTAATTGTGCACAGCTAAAACATTCACCTGGCAAGACTGCCTTGCATTACAACCCAGTTCTTGCCAATGAAATCTGATCTCAGTTTCTGGAGCATGGGGGCTGCCTTTGGATCCCTTGTTTTTCCGATAAAATAGGACCAACTCAGCTGGGACACCCCCTAGGTCTTTTAATTTTCCTCCTTTATCTTCACCACCTCAGGAGGTGTGGCAATTATTTTATAGATGGCAGAACAAAAGTCACATATTCATAATGCAGGAACATATTCATCGAAAGAGGCTGGATCTTTCTGGACCAACTTGGGAAGCTGTGCCATTCCCTGCTGCCCACATCAGTATTTTCATTGCATGGGAAAAGTAAGTCCCACTTGTTTAAGCCCTGGTTCTCAAATCCAGCATTCTATTTCTTGGCTCTGAATCCTAACTGAAACAAAGGATTCTTCTCTTTTCCATGCTCTGGGAATACGTGACTTACATTTCTGTCATCCAAGATTTTGCTAAATGTTGTAGGGAATGGTAATGAACTGCTATACGATCGTACTTACACATTGTTATAGGCATTTGTTTTTTTAGTCTAAACAGAATAAATTTATAATATAAATATTTTGAATACCCACCAAAATATTACAAGGTTTTCATAGGCATCACATCTTTGTAATTTTTGTTCCTGGAAATAATAGGCAGCTAGTCAATATTTCTCTAAAACATGACTGTAAAGAATAAAGAGGCCAACCCTAATATTATTGTTAACTCAATGATAGAACTGTAATAAATGTTTGAGAATGACTTGTGAGAAACTATAAATTCAATTTTAGCTGTTCATGAAGTAGTTATAAATCTCAGTGTCTGGGACATTTGAAACAAGATACAAGTGTAACGTAATATTTGAGTAACTAGGGAAACATCACCTGAAATGAGAATGTGATTTGTGACTTGGGACTCACTACATTATGAAAATTTATCAGTGAATTTTATCTAGTGCTAACTCACACAATAAATTGCCTGAAAATTTCAAATGAGTCACAATAATTATTCATTGAGGAAATGGCAAAATGCATTGGTAGAAATCTCAAAATGGCACAAAAAAAACAAGACTTTTATATATGCAACAACAATACTAATATTCCTAAGAATTTTAGCTGTTTTATATCATATAATCCTCTCAACCACTCTACACAAGAACATAGGTAATATTATTTTTCCTATTTTAAATCCGAGGAAACTAAGACACACAGAAACTTAGTGACTTGCCTATAGTTGTACTGAGAGGAATTGTTATGAGCATTGGCTCTGTCTGCGCGTGTTGCGGGCTCTGGGTGCAGCCCGCACAGCGGCGGAAGCCATTGCTGTGTGACGAGCGATGCGCAAGCAAGTCAGGGAGAGTCCTGGCTCCCACACGCTGGGGCTCAGGTGGGCAGCGGCCTTTCTATTTAGATGGGCTCTCCGGGAGAGGTTTCTTGAAGTGGTGACATTGCAGCAAGTGTTGAGCCTTGTGAAGAATCAAGCCCTACAAAGACCATGGGGGTGAGAGTGCTGGGAAGATGGAGGGGACAGCGGGTCTTGAGGTGGGGGGAATTCGTCATATTTAGGGAACAACCCTGAAGGCCAGAGTGGCTGCAGCTCAGGGAGCAAGGGGGCGAGGCGGTGCTGAGGCTGGGCACGAGGTCAGGAAGTGTGTCGGAGCCAGGATATGTTCTGAAAGGAGATCTTTGAGGCTTTGCTGACGGGCTGACTGTGCAGCACAAGGGAGAGGGAGGAGCGACAGCCCCAGGAGTCGGCCTGAGCCAGAGGGTGGGTGATGGCTCTTTTATCCAAGATGTGGAAGGCTCGGTCAGGATCCAGTCCAGAGAAAGAAATCATACCTCTTATTTTGACAGAGATAACTGAGTATAAAAATCGGTATTAAGGCACTGAAAAGGCCAATGGGCACTAAGGTATCATTGGGGTAGTGGCCTCAGGAAAGCGCTGCCTCTCCTGAGGCTGAGAGAACAGCTAGAAGAGGTAGAAATTACTGACACTTAGAAGGCTGGCAGCAGGGTCCCACGGAGCTGAAAGTCAGAGGAGGAGGGGCCAGAGCCGGTGCTGTTGTGCGTGGGCCCAGAGGAGGGACGTATTGCCAAAAGGAAGAGGGGGCAGAGTTCGGAGGAGGGAAAGTGAGCAGACACCATGTAAAGGCTTAAGTGAGAAGCCCACTGGGGCCTCAGAGAAGCAGATGGAAATAGGAGCAGGTTTTTGAAGGGCAGGTAGAATTTGTGGTGCCTGTAACTGTAAATTTGACCCTGCTCTTACTCTCAGGCTGAAGAGATCTGGGGAAAATGGGGTACACAAAACCTCACTTTCTAAAGTGGCAAGAAACAAACAAGCAAAAAGATATCCATGCTCAATGTGAGAAAAAAGCGCTCATCTTAAGTCATGTAGACACAGTCTCACTAGCTACTGACATTTACACAGAAACAATGAAGCTAGACACAGGTTCTAAGAGTGTATCCTTGGGACCCTGGCTGGGTAGCTCAGTTGGTTCGAGCATCATCCTGATATGTCAGGATTGCATGTTCAAGCCCCAGTCAGGGCATATACAAGAATCAACAAATGAATGCATACAAGTGGAACAATGAATCAATGTTTCTCTCTCTCTCTCATCCTCTCTCTCTATAAAATCAATAAAAAATAAATAAAAAGAGTATATCCTTAGGAGTATCATTGAAAGCTAAGCTGGGGCCTGGTCAGGAATAGAGCCAACGTCTAGATGGAGCAGGAGAAGCAGGCGGGGTGGTACGATGCGAGGACAGAGCTCATGGGCTGGCGGGAGAAGCAGGGTGTCCATCTGGCCATGACAAATGGACTGTGTCAGGGTCACTGTAGATCCCCTGTCTGGGAGTCGGAATTCACATGGTGCAAGGGCAAGGGTCTCAACCTGGAATCAGGCTACGTGTTGACTTCCAAGCCAGGTTCAAAGGAAGAAAATGTCCAGTGTGAGAGTCGGAGGATACCTGTCTAATCTCATCGTTCTAGTGCTCTACTGCAGTTTCTATTTTAGATTTCGAGGATAAAATGAGATAGGGTTAAAGCACTTAGAAAACCTGAAAGCTTCTAGCAAATAAAACAATGTTTTACAAAGGTGGAACTCACTGTAATCAGTGTTGCGCAGCGGTGCCTGCAGCTCCAGACCCGGTGAACGCTCTCTCCCTCACCTTTCAACCGTCTCTTTCCTCTCTCCTCTTGGCCTAGGCACTTCCGTTTTTCTCTCGCATTACAGGGCAACACATGTGTAGTGGCACATGCACACACAGACAACACATCGTGGCTGACACACCTCCCATCCAGTCTGCACTGGACTAGAGGTACCTCTTTCTTTATGGGTGATGCCTGTGTATTGACAATTTCCTTGCAGTACTAGTTGTCTAAGATTTTTAATATCACCCATTTGTATGCATTGGAATTTCTTTTTCTATCTCTAAATAAATAGGTAGATATTCATATATGTATATGTGTGTGTGTATATATATATATATATATATATACACACACACACATTTTGGGGAAGACTTGGAGTTGAGGAGTCATTTACTACTCATTTCATTCTAGAACATCCTAAATGAACAAATACTTAAATAAATAAGGGGACCGCAAAGAGAAGTAGAAATGGTATCATTGGTACTATTTTACAGTTTGCTAGTTGTTGACAGGCATTTAGATCACTGACAGGAAATATTAAGAGAATATATTGCAAAGTGGGCAATGGCTCCTTCTGGCTGCCCTTATTGTTTAGTGGATGTTGAAGTTTCTTCAGAAATGTGTTGTTGAATGACTATAAGAAATTGTTCTCTTTATGTTTTTATGGATTTTTGTGATATATAAGGCTGGGAAATTTTGTCTTTGCCAATATATAATGCTAATAAAGAATTAAGAAATTGAGCTAATTAAATTATTAACTGATGTGAGGAAACTCTTAATGAGTCAAATATTTTGGATCAGGGAATTCAACAGCATTTAAGACCATTTTAACTAGAGGAGACAGTGGGAAACATTTTCAGATTACAGCTGCCATCGTGGTCAATGCAATGAACCAGAGGCTGGTAGAAAGAGCAAGTGTCGCCATGTTGTCATGAAGACGACATGCTGCCAAACAGCCCATTGGCTGTGGAAGTGCCCTTCAAAGACTGCCAGCTGTTACCTTCCTTCTGGGACCCCTTCTTCTGAGTAACAGTTGATCCAATTAGAAGAGATCTGTTTTGAAAGAAATTGTGGTTTACATGAGTGGGGCTACAGCTGGTAAAACTTATTCACTGGAAAAACTAACATTGTAGCAAACATGTAGGGAAGTTGTTTTTACAAACAGAAACACTGGCACAAGCTGCCCCAACCCGAGGCAAGCTAAGCAGCCCCTTCCCTGTCCCCTGTCCTCATGGCTTCCTATCTCAGCACACACAGCCAGACGGTGTTTGGTGCAGAGAGCAGAACTGCTAACAGAGATATTAACTAGGAATAAAAAGTGTTAAACCATCTTGCACATGAACTTGTGGGGTCCACTGGCTTTTGCTGGCAGGACATGTTTGTATTCATAGTTTTGATTTCTACAGGCTTTTTTCTCCTTCCTCTGATTTATTGCCTCCTACCCACCTGTCTTCATTTTATAGGCACCTTATCTTTTCTCATTTCTCTGGATACTCATTATAGTTAATTTATTTTATTTTTGTATTCTTGTTTTGCCCGTGCCATTTCTGCGTTCTCCAAGTTCCTTTTATTGTGTGATGCTGTGGTTTTTCTCCTCTATATTTGGGTCTTTCTTCAAATGCTTGTTGCCTTTAACTGTCCACTCCTGTTCAAGAGCTCGACACTTAACGCTGACGGGAACACAGAGTGTTGGGTGGGTCTTCTCAGCTGGTGGGCTTTCTATGAGATACTATGGCAAGGATCTGAAGTTTTCAGTGGAGGCCCCTTAAGTGACAGAAGTTTCTCCAGGGAAGAGTCCTTGGCGTCGTGCCCAGGAGGGTATGTTGTGGCCTGCTGGTCAGTAGGGAGCAGGGCTGCAGGAGGCAGGTGGACCTTCTTGCATATCGAGGTGAGGTGCGCACTGAAGCCACCTGCAGCCGCCCTTGCATCACTGCACCCAGGGCCAGGGAGTCCCAGGTGTCCCAGTTCATATTCCCAGCAAATAAGCTCCTATCCTTTGCAGGAACTGGCATGCAACTTAGTCCATCTCCAACCACCCATCCTCCTTCCCAATTCCAAAACTAAGTTCAACTCCTTCACCTGCTTTTGTCACCTTTCCTGTTCTTTTTGTGCTTTTGGAATAATAATTTGTCTGTCTTGTTTTAGTGGGGTTTTGGTAGTAGACAAGAGAGACATCTGTGGTCCATTTGTCTATTGACTCAGAATTCAATTTTCAATGTTTTGTATGTCCTCTGAAATTCCTAGTACACGGATGTACATAAAAATAACCACCCAGACTAAACTTGTCAATGAATGCAGATATAAAAGAGTTAACATATTTTTAAAGGTATGCACATGTTTTTGTGTGTTGGATTGCAAGTATGCATGTATGCATGTGTGCAGGTGCCTGGACTTCCCAGGCCACGCACACTTATGGGAAAATCACAATGACCGCAGGCTTTCAGGTAACTCAACTTCATACTCCAAGTGACTCCTAGTCAGCTCTTTCTAGAATGTCAGAGTTACATGATATGTGCCTGGAAACTGGACTGTCTCCTTCAGCCACTGCCAGGCATGCAGGTTGTTCCTCATCTGTGTGTGCTGCCCTTGAATGCACTTGGCTCGCCGCAGCCTCTGTGCCTGGTTGCAGTGCGGGGAGGCTGAGACAGTGATTGCATGATGCTCACCCGATGGCCAGCCTGTGGGGTGGCAGGCCACTGCTGGATTCTACGTAGGGATACATGCCCTCTTTCATTTCCATGTTTACCCCAAATTTCCCAAAATCTCCCATGAAAACATTTGACTCCCATTTGTGGCTCATGTTTTCTAATTATAGTTCCTGAAGCTCAGTCAACTGCCCTCAATTTGCTTCTTCCCTGACACTTCCCCTTCACGACACTCTTCCCTCTTCCCAGTTGAAAACAAAGTCCTCTGCCTGGAGGTGGTGGTCACAGTTGGTGGGGGTGGTGTTTATACTTGGAGAATTCAGCCTCCAGTCAGCCAGCCCTAATGCCTTGAAGCATGTGTGAGAGCACATTAATGAGTGCATGTGTGTGCCCCTACATACATGAGAATATAAGCACACATATTTCTTTTTAAGTCCCTATGTGCTTGGATTGAGATTAAAGCAATAAAGACTTACTTTTGTTCTCACTTTTGACCCATCCCTTCAGAGTGTTGGACAGTCCAGTAGGTACCTTACATAACCGTTCTATTGCTCAATTAAAACTTCTCTATAAGGGTAAGGAAGACTGTGTTGGAACCAAAGCAAATGCATTGACATTGCCAAAGATTGGGGGCTGAGGTGCCCTTGCATTTGGAGTTGTCCTGTGATGCCTTGGTTCAGCTGTGGGCACATGGTCCAACTTCTCTTTAATGATAACAGAGGAAGAATCCCAGAAAAAACAGTGATGCTGTTTTACTAAAATATTAAAGTGAAGGAGAAACAAGTAAACCGAGGGTAAATAGGTATAATTTTCAGTGGACTAAAAGACTCTAGCAAGCACATATTATTTTCAGCACCCGGAACACAAAGGAGTGTATTGATCCCGACCATTTAGTTGAAGGTGCCAAGTTTCATTTCCCACTCAGTTGTAGACCACAGTTTAGGGTTGGGTGGTCAGATTAAGTGAACCCACGCAAGAGAATTGACAGAGTGTTACATTCCCACTGTGCACTCTGACTTTTGAAAGATCTCAATAGTCTTTAGATTCCAGAAGGAAAGAAAAAGGGTTTATTGATTCTTTCAACAGCAATGTATTATCACATTACCAGCAATCAAAAGAGGCTTCACTCAGAGGAAATTTGAATGGTGCTTTCCTGGGAGGCATTTCGTACTTGGAATCACTTCGTCTCTTTTGGTAGCTCTGTGAGAAACGCTCACAATAAAGACTGGGACACAGGACTTGAGCAGTAAAGCGAGGCCTTTATTCACGAGTCTGCAGAGCCGGGCGCACCCTCACAGCCAGGAGAATGAGCGCACCAAGTAGACAAAGGGAACTGGTTTTATAGTCTTAGCTTCCCCACCCTGAAATTGCCACCCTAAAGTGATTATCTCCTCCACCCTAAAGTGATTATCTTTTCCACCCTAAAATTGCCGCCCTGAAGTGATTATCTTCCTTGCCCTAGAGTGAGAGCGATTAGCTTCCCCGCCCTAACTCAATTAGCTCCCCCTCCCCTCTCCTCCTTCCCCGCTTCTCCATTACTGGTCACTCCGGAGTTACAGTCTAACACGGTTATCTGAATGCTCCTTCTGTGGTTTGTAGATACGCCAGTGCTGTCAGCTCCCCTCTCAGAGACCCTTTAACTACATTTGTCCTTAAGGCCCTTTAATTACATTTGCCCTTTGTTACTAATGACTTTTTACTGGTTTGGGAGTCACTATGTCCTTGTTTCTAACAGCTCCTACAACCATGACTGGCATTCCAGAGAAGAGCATGAGTACATTTGCTCAAACCACCTCAGGTGGGCCTTCATACTGTGTCAGCCGTGGGGGTAAAGTGTCCTGGAAGCAACTCCTTGGCAAGAAACTAGTCTATGCTAGGCATTCAATAAATGCGGGCGGTTTCAATAATAGAGAGAGAGGAACGTACAAAATGCATAAGCAATTATTTGTGTATTTCTTACTCTTTGTGCAAGGTTACAAAGGTATCCCTTACAGATCTGTGTCGATTTCATTTCAGAAATCAGGGTCATGCATGAACTTGAGGCCTCATTTGATGGTGGAAGGTGACATTGTAGAGAGAGTTAAAGGATTGGGTTCAGATACAAGTGAGAGACTCTCAGAAGCCCTGGGTTCTAAGGACAGCTCCCCGCTACACAGCTACAGGGACCTTCTGGGAACTCTTAGGGAGACGGAGCTTCTCCTGCACACCCCAGGTGGCCTCCTCCTGGCCCCGGTGTGTCACCAAGGTCCCAGCCTCCTAGGGTGGCTCCGTCCTGTTTCCTGGGAGCAGATGAGCAGCAGATGGCCATGTGATTCTCAAGGACAGAGCCTGCGGCTTTTCTCAGCCAGTGATGAAAATAATCTGGATTCAACAAGAAGGTTTTAATAACACTGAGAAGACTGAGCTCATCCCTGGGTGACATATCTTCCAGACAGAGAGGGAACCACAGACCCAGAAGCACTAACACGGAGGTGCTGGGCCTCGCCGGGAGGTCAGGGCAGCCACTCGCGATGCCTCTCTGAGCCCCAGAGCTAGGGAGCAGGAGAGAGGCTTCTTTTCCGAGGTCTGAGTTTCTCATTCTTTACGCACCCAACGGAAACAATAAAATGTTCCCATGGAGGGCCTCTTCAGCCTTTTAACATAGGATTCCCAAGAAGGTCCCTAGAGTTACAATGTATTGTTGGGAATAAAAATAATGGCAAAGAGGATAAATGGCAAAGAGGTAGGAAAGGGACATGTGTCCAGAATCTAGTGCTGCTAAATTTAGACAGAGGCTTCACACGGCCGCACCTAACAGCGTCGCCCAAGCTGATGAGAGTGGACTGTCCTCATCAGAGGCTTTGCTCTCTGCGGCAACCCTGCCACTTGCGACAACACAGCTGGACCATGAGGGCACTGTGCTAAGTAGAAGACTCAGAGAGTTAAAGACAAATACCGTATGATTTCACTTACATGCAGAATCTAAAATATAAATAGTAAGCTCACAGCAACAGAGAATAGATTGGTGGTTGTCAGAGACAGGGGGTGGGAGGAGGGAGAAATGGGTCATAAAATGAATAAGACCTGGATGGAGAAAGCACAGCAGGGTGACCACAGTAATGATACCGTATTGAGAGCTGCTGAGAGGGGGGAATTTAAAGGTCCTTGTCATGTGAAAAACAACTGCAACACTATGTGGTTTTGCATATTAACTAGACCTATTGTGGTGATCATTTCATAATATATACATATCAAATCGTTGTGTTATACACCTATAATGTTATAGCTCTTATAAGAGACATGGATCCATTATAATGTTTAAAAACTTTTACATAAGATTGAATTCAATGCCAAAAACATAAATGTTTGTCTATCCTGAAAAATAAATGTGCTCATTAAAATTTTTAATAACATTTATATACTTATGAATTTTTTGCCATGATTATTGCGGAACCCGGAGAAAAAAAATACAGCAAAATATGCTTAATATCAGTTTCTAATACAAATTATCATTTTAATTTCCTATCTTAGATAATTATTGAGGATTTTTTGTATTTATTGGACTAAAAATAAAGTTCTTAAATGCATCTTATTGGATATTCACCACTTAGGTGTTTGGTTTAAAAAGTTGAACCCTGGCTGGCGTGGCTCAGTGGGTTGAGCACTGGCCTGTGGACCAAAGGGGGTCTTGTTCGCTGCCCAGTCAGGGCACACGCCTGGCTTGTAGACCAGGTCCCTGGTTGGGAGCGTGTGAGAGGTGACCCACTGATATTTCTCTCTCTTTCTCTCTAACAATAAAATCATGAAAAAGTTGAATATAAGACTGTTGTGAACATTAAATAATAGGAAACCTTTAAACATGATAGATACAGTGACCAGGCTGTCACAAATGTACTGCCAGGCCAGGACAGAGACACCTGCTCCCTCTTGTACCAGCTGCCTGGCACTCCACGGGGGACCCTGGACTGGAAGGCACAGTGGAACCTGTAGTCGCGGCTCTGGCCTCCCTCTCTTTGTCACTGATCATGCTGCCACCGCATAGGGAAATGACAGGGTTAGAGGCCCATGTGCGAAGACAGACCTCCGTGGCTTCGGCTGGAGGTTGTGGGTCCCCAGGTGGCCCTGGTCAGCCGTGGCCCTGTCTTCTCAGGAGCCTAGGCTGCTTCCAACTAAAGTGGAGAACTCCCTGCTCCAAGTGACTGCTAAACTCATGGTCTGGGGCCCTTATTTTTCCTCTCACTCTCCTTTTCAATATTTTACTTTCTTTCCATTTCCACCCTTTTGTGATTTTATAACTTAGTTCAGTCCCTGCTTCCCAGGTGGACGCCTTCCCAAGTCCTGAGCCCCAGTGGCTGATGGAGTTTTGTTTTTGCCTCTAGTGCCCTCCTAGGGGTGTGGGCCGCCAGTCAATCCCCCGCCTAACACTGCTTTTGAAACCTCCTAGGACTTAGGTCTGAGCCACCTAAACACAAAGGGATACCAAAGGTTTTATCTTAATTCATTGTAAGTGAACACGTCACTCAACATCCAGCCTTTACACATTCAAGCACAGATCAGCATAGCTCAGGAGGCACAATGATACGTGATTTTCAGATGTTAATTTTAATTAGGTTTCCTAGTCACTGAAACCTTCCCAAGCACATTCTGTGAAGTGAAATGACATTTTCAGTAGACTTTTCTGGCCAGTTTTATTCATGTTGAAAAACGTCGCATTTTTCAGCTTGTGTTACAGGTCCAGGGAAAGGATTACCTCCTACTGATGTGGTTAATGGACATCTCAGGATCTGTTCTTTTAATTCTAAGATGATTTCAGCTGCAAATACTGAGCTCTGTGGGAAATTATAACAAAGGAATATCTTTTATGAATGAAAGTTCAGATTTCTCTCAATGTATTTAAGTCTCCAGTGCCACTGCTTCCATCCATATCCAAACCACTAAACTCATCTTGTACCTGGAGGCACATGATGGTGGGAAGAAGTTGTTTGTCACATTTCATCACCTTGACTTCTGGAGGCCAAAGGCACGTGAGCAGATGCCAGAACTGGGCTCAAAATATGTGGCATGGAGTCCTGATTTGTCACTTACTGTCTGTGTGATCTGGGGCAAAATACCTGAGATCTCTGAGTCTTCGCTTTTTCATCTTCATGAGATGAAAGTGTGTGTTGTTTTGAAGAAGCCAAAGAGATAATGGAAATGAAAGTGCTTTATCTATTTTAAAAGCACCCTGTAAATGTTACTTTTGTGTAATTGTTGCTCCCAAAAGCCTCCTCTGCCAGCTATTCAAGGTGGTGACAGCTAAGTCATATGGTCGCTTTTCATCTGGGTGCCTGATGGCTGGAGGCCTGATGCCAGAGGAGAGCTAGTGTCCTCAGCAGAGAGAAAAGTCAGTTTTTTATTTAGTCCTGTAACCTGAGTCCAATGCCTCCCAGGCAGTGCCTGTCTGCCTGGGGTACCCACCTCAAGGTTTCTTCCCATAATCTTAGTCTTAAATGGGCAGGTATGAGTCAGGATTAGGGCATGGAAAGTTCCCTTTAAAGATGCTTATAGCTGCACCTGGAATATTCACACACACACACTACTGGGATGAATATACACCTGGAGAAAGAAATGAGCAAATAGATTTGTGCCAAAAGTAGAGGCTCAGAAAGTTCACTAGACCTTTATACTCACTTGTTTTCTTGGGGAGCTGTCTATTCCTCTCACGTACTTCATTTTTGCCGGAGAGCCATTGATTCAGTAGGTGATGGATTTGTGACCATTCTCAACCTTGTGGCCCTTGGTGACCAGCTGATGGATAGAAGGAAAATGTAAAATGACAAAAGAAGCAAAACATGGAAAACAAACACATCACTTAACATGGCTGCTGCTGGCCTGTTGCAGCCATACTGTGTCTCATGGACTCTGGGGGTCAGAGGTACATGCCCACTTCCGCTTCTGTAAGTGTTAGGTTTTGGGGGTCAGGGGAGGTAGAGGAGGCCAGCAGCCAAACGCTGAACAAGATGGTTTATTGAGTACGAGACATGGCGGACTGGGGTCGGGGCAGACACCAGCAGCCAGGGTCAGGGCGGAGTAAGCTTTTAAGGAGTTCTGGGTCTTGGAATATATAAGCAGTACGGGATGGGCTAAGTTGCCCCCTTTGTACAGCCAGCAGGTTGGGGGTTGGACAGTTGCCATCTCCTGATAGTCATCTGAGTCAGGGGCAGCTAGGGGTTGGGGGGAGTTGAAGGGACTTTCTGCTGATGACTCAGATGGGGGAGCAGGAGTTGATTCTGAGAACAGAGAAGTTGCTAAGTTCCCGTCTACAGATAAGGGTACCTCTGAAGGACACAGGCAGTCACTGGCGCCAGGCGCAGCAGATTTATTTTGGGTTAGGCAGTCCCTGACACCAGGAGTTCCTGTAGGGGCTTGCTAAAACCAGCCTTGGATCCCCATAACCCAGGTCTTATGCCTAAGAGTAAGGAGCATGTGTGTCCTTGGAGCAGGAAGGCAGCGAGAGCCCTGTTCCCCTTCCTTCCTCTCACAGCTCCAGCTCAGAGCCAGGGACCACTGCATGGGTGAAAGCACAACGCAGACTCCAAGAAGCTTCCAGAGTGGGGACAGGCAGAGAGACGGGATCAAGAACGGGGGTTGAGACCTGGACATCCTGCATACCACGTGCTGCCATATCCACAACTTTGGTTGACAGTAGTAAGTAGGTGGCTCATTTCAAGTGAACAGGATTTCATGTATTTCCAGTTCCTGTGTGATGTGTGAAGAGGGTAGTTTATTTGAAGGACTAATTCTATTCTAGTTCTGACATCCTCGTTGACTTAGAGTATTCAGAAGACAGAGTCCAATTTCCACAGCTGCAGAAAATGGTAATTAACAATTCGCACCCAAGTGTAACTATAAAATATGAAGGACGAGTGGTGAAAAGAATGGAAACATCATTCGTTGCCTCATTCAGCACAGATTTCCTAGGCACCATTACATGTCAAGTCCCCGACATATAAAGATGCGTATGAACTGCTCAGGGAAGAAAGACAATTACATTGCAGCTGGCTTGGTGTTTTGCCACAGGCGGGTCGGGGAGAGTGAGGCAGAGATGCTGTGGCTGAGGAGTTGGGGGTCTCCCAGAGGAGGAAGTGTCAGTCCTGTAGGAAGCAGGTCTCCTCAAAGAGCCAGCCTGGGATAAGCAAAGAAGCTGCTTCAGAAGGTAAATCAACAGCACTGCTCCCTCGTCCGGGAGCTCCGACTGAGAAAGAGAAAGCACCGAACTGAGTGGTGGGCTTAGTGGTTCAGTCATTCAGGGCATTCACTGTGACCTGAGCTCCTTATCTCATCACAAACCAGTGCCAGTCTGCCCTGGGCCAGCGTGGGTCTGTGGACCACAGCATGAGTAGTGTCCTTAGGGACAGTGAGAGTCTTTCTGGGGAGAGGGACAGAGCGGAGCGCACAGAGACTGGCCTTGGCATGGCTGAGAAGCGGGTGGGGCCGCCACAGCAGCGTGTGCAGCCGCAGCTCTGAGGGCCCTGGGCTGGGGGCCTGCTCCGCAGGGGCTGAGCTGCTTTCAAAGCTAAAGAAGCAGAGACAGCTCGCTCCAGCCTCCTGTGAAAAGCCTTAACACAGTCTGCAGAACTCTGAGAGACAGAGGGTTTGTTCCTTGCCCCCTGAGGCCAAAAGACCCCATTCCTGCCAGGACAGGTGGCATTTAAGAAGCACAGGGAACCCCAGGACCACCCCCAGGTTTGGTGTTTGAAAGCCTCAGTTCCTGCCTGCTGTCTGCTCAGATCCCCGTGGTGACAGGGTTAGTGACTTTACAGGGAAAGGGCCGGGTAGTGGAGGGCGGGGGTATCTGCAGCCCTTAGGCCTGAGGCCAGACACGTCGTCTGCTGAAAGGGGTCCCACCGAGGGACCACACACCTCCCTCACTGTGGCCGGAAATGCCCCGTTCGTGGGCCCATTCCTTGGAATTAAGCATGTTCTCTCTGATAATGACCTTTGAAAATCCAAGTGCTCTTGGGAAAGTAGAAAGCCACGCTTGACTCAGTTTTAAACCAAAATGCCTATTGGGCTCGTTGATTACCTCAGCACGGGATCCCAGGCTCATGGAGGCAAACAGGGAAAGTCGGTAAGCAAAAACAAACAAACAAACAAAAAAAGAACTCAACCAAACCAAAGTCACAGACCACACTGCATCCAGGCCTATCCCAAGAGTGTCCCCCAGGACACACCCTCACCGTCCCTTTGTCCCTGAAGAACCTGTGCATTCTTGGGAGTCATGGAATAGTTTTCCAGATGTTGCAAATATGACTCACTTAAGTCTTTTCCAAGAATATTTCTCTCTCAGTTGCTTTCCCAGGAAATTTTCCTATTGTTAGACGTTCTAAGAAACAGGTCACACAGCTACCTCTCTGTTCACTCTCCTGCCTGGAACCCATGCTCGGAAGGGGAGGGCAGGGCTCTGCAATGTTCCGGGGGCACCTGAGCTGGGGAGGGGCCTCTGTGCGCAGGGTAGGCAGCGAGTAGAATGCAGCTGGTTTAAGAAAAAAATGTCAACTATAGTAAAATGGACTGAACTTAAAATACAGTTGTGCCTTCCAGCTAGGAGGGGAATTCCAGGAAACAGAGGTACCTTCCTGTCCCTGTGAGGTGAAGGACCCTGGGAGATCAGGGGTTGATGCTGTAACCTCTCCCGGGCATTAAAGTGCGCAGCCTGGCCGGTCAAACCAAGGAGCTGAGCTTTGTCCTTCAGGGGACAGAGATGGATTGCAGTTTTGTGGAGGAAAGAGGAGAGGGAAGTGAGGCATCAATAACTGCCACCTGCTGTGTGCTCCTCCCCAGGCTGAGTGGTCTAAATATAGAAGTGAGAGTTTCCAAGGCCTCTTGTCTCCAGTGGACCAGGCACAACCCTGAATGGCACGTGGCTGTACGGACACAATAGTCCTTCCCTAGAAATTTCTATGCATGTGGTTTATTCTCCAACTAAAAGTTCTCAATAATTTATCCTCACTAAGTGATAAATATGTCACAGACATTGCTTTTATTATTATCTCACCCATTTTACAGGTTAGGCAATCAAAGCTTTGAAGATTTTATATGTTGTCCGAGATAAACACGTCAGTGGCGGAGCTGGAACTCAGACTCCAGGGTTTCTTTGCAGGAGCCACCTTCTTGCACACCGGGTCTGCCCACAATACGCCTCGTTTCTTACCTGCTATCTCCCCCTCTGGGCCAGCCCTCCAAACCGGGAGCCTCATCCTTTCCGAATTGTTTCCCTTCCTCCTCCTAAAGAGGTTCCCTGCTTTCAAGTAATTCTTGGTCCTCAAACTCCCAAAGAGAAGTACCGATTCTAGAACCCCAACAGAATCCCTGTAGTTACGCCTTTAAGATCTGTAACTGGCAAACACTCCACCTTCAGGTTAACGCCAGACTCTAAACTCTTACGACATTACAAAATTCCATAATGTCAATCACACAGCTATCTTCTTAACCAACATCCCCCCACCAAAGACTATTTGCAAAAAATGTACACGTAATGGCTTTTTCTCTTGATTTTTAGGTGGGAAAAGATCTTAAGTTGAGGACCATCTCTATAGATAATACGTGAAAATTCTAACGCCTTCCTGCTCATGGACACACATCGCCATCAGAAGAAGCCGGCACAACGGAAACGGCCCCAGATTAGAGGACAGGAGGGCTGCGTGACACCTGTTTCTCAGCCACCAACACACCTTTGGACCCATATCCAGTGCTGCCTTCTCATAAGGCTCCACTTTCCCAGCCGTACAATTGGGGGTCAGGGGGGGTTAGGTGGTTTCTCAGAGTCTTCTTAGCTCTACCATCCTGTCATCATAGACATCAAATATCAATGAGCATTTTAAGTGTCATAAGCACATTCTGTCAGGTTATAAATGTCCTGTTCGCTTGGCGGTAGCCATATTGCCTCCAAGGGCCTGCTGTATGTAAGGAGGGCAGCCTTGTTTCTTCACCTGAACAGCCCATCTTGCTTTCCAAGGCTGACGAGAAGAAAAAGCACATAGAGTGACTATCCAGTCTCTAATACCAGGCACTGTGTAGGGCGCATAACAAGCATTAGATCCTCGTGTCAAGGCTGAGGGGTGGAAAGGACCATGTCTATATTTATTCATTTATTTAGGAAATTATTTATTTAGGAAATAAATAAATATGTCCTGCCCTTGCTGGAGTGGCTCAATTGGAGCATTGTTCCGTGCACCAAAAGGTCACTGGTTCGATTCCCGGTGAGGGCACATGTCTAGGTTGCAGATTCGATCTCTCGTTGGGGTGCGTATGAGAGGCAACCAATCAATGCTTCTCTCTCACACTGATTTTTCTTTCTCTCCCTTCCTCTCTCTTTAAAATCAAGAAACAAATATTTTAAAAATTAAAAAAAAAGAAATATGTCCTGATAGATTAAGTGGAAGCCACACTAACCCTCTCCCAGGACCAGTCTGGAACTACAACTTAATTGTTGAGAAATCATCTGGAATAACCAACTGAACACTAACTGGAGAGAAGTCTTATAACCATGGAGAGATAGAGAAGGCCATTTCAACACAACTTGACTGGTAGAAAGTGCAGAGACATGAAAGAGCTGGCTGGGTTCCCATGGGAGGGGGCAGCTGAAAGGACTGAGAAAGAGCTTAGCAGCAGGGCATTACCCCTGAAAAGGGCAGGGTCTAGACCTACCCCCCCGCCCCCAGCTGGGCTTCCCAGCCTACAGCAACAGAGCAGAAAGTAAAATAGCATTGAGCCGTGAAAAGCAAAAAGCCACAGGGTTTTTTGCTGGCCTGAAAGAAATAGCTGGAGACAAAGAGATCTTAAATGGAACATGCACGAAAATATTTTGGCACCCACTTACCCTGGGCTCAAGCAGAGGGAGGGCAGAGAGAACTGGAGATGCTTGGGGAGAGTTTGGGGTGGTGGCTTTCGGGGGAGAACTGGGGGAGCAGGAAATCAGGTCTCAGTGATGACTTATTCCCCATACTGTGGGTAGACCATTCCCCCCAAGTGGCATCAGCCTGAGGGGAAGCAAAAGCCCCGCCCACAGGAATGAATCTGCCTCACCCTCAATGCTTCAGTCTGACGGTTGATCAGAGATTGAATAGATTAACAACTAAAGGACACAGACAAAAACAGAACATCTCTGGTAGTCTCCAACAGGCTGCCTAGACCCAGACTGGTACACGATCTGACACCACCAGGGGCAGATCCAGCAAGTGCAGATCAATCTAAGAAACAGCAACAAACAAGAAGAGTCACAAAAATTGGGAGACAGAGAAACAACTCCCCGTCGAAAGGAAAGGAGGAATCCCCAGGAACAGTGCTAAATGAAATAGAGGAAAACAAACTATCAGACATGGAATTCAAAACATGGATTATAGGGAAGCACAATGAGCTCAGTGAGCTCAAAGGAAACTAAAAAGAACTCCAGGGAAACTACAACGAACTTACTGAGAAATACACCAGCATGAAAAAGGACATAGAAGCTATCAATAAGAGCCAGGAGGAAATGAAAAATACAATCTCTGAATTGAAGAAAAAGGTGGAAGGAATTAAAAGCAGGCTAGAGGGAGCAGAAGATAGGATCAGTGAGCTGGAGGACAATGTAGAAAAAAATTCCCAGGTGGTGCAACAAAATGAAAAAAGACTGAAAAAGAATGAAGAGGTTCTAAGACAGCTGCAAGACAACATAAAATGTAATAATACCCGTATCATAGGAATACCAGAAGGAGAAAAAGAGGAACATCGGATAGAAAACCTGTTTGAAAAAGTAATGACGGAAAACTTCCCTAACTTGATGAGAGAACAGTCACGCAAGTCCAGGAAAGACAGAAGGTCCCTATGAAGATGCACCCAAGCAGGCCCACTCCAAGACATGTTATAATTAAAATGGCAACATTGAAATACAAAGAGAGAATCCTAAATGCAGCAGCAAGAGAGAAACAGCTAATAACATACAAGTGAGCTCTGGTAAGGCTATCATGAGATTTCCCAACACAAACACTACAAGCCAGAAAGGAATGGGAAAAATATTCCAGGCAATGAAAAGCAAAGGCCTACAACCAAGAATACTCTACCCAGCAAGGCTCTCATTCAAAACGGAAGGTGAAATGAGTTTCCAAGACAAAAGAAGGCTAAAAGAATTTATCTCCACCAAACCAGCATTGCAAGAGGTGCTAAAGGGTCTGCTTTAAGAAGATGAAGAAACAAAGAGAGGCAGAGAGGAACACAAGTACAAAGGGAAAAATGACAATGAATAAGTACCTATCAATAACAAAAGAACCTATGCACCCCTGTGTTCATAACAGCACTATTTACAATAGCCAAGTGCTGGAAACAACCTAAACGCCCATCTGTAGATGAGTGGATAAAAAACTGTGATACTTCTACATAATGGAGTACTATGTAGCAGAAAGAAAGAAGAAACTCCTATGATTTGTCACAACATGGATGGAACTAGAGAGAATTATGCTGAGCGAAATAAGCAAGGCAATGAAAGATAAATACCATATGATAACACCTAATACAGGAAACTAATGAACAACACAAAGAAATCATCAAAACTGAACCAGAGGCATGAAACAATGAGCAGACTAACAGTGACCAGGGGAAAGGTGGAGGGAAAGAAAGGGGTAAGAAGGGGAAGGGTCTAGTCAAAGACATATATAAATGACCCATGGACATGGACAGTGGGGTGGGGATTGACTGTGGGAGAAGGGGTGGGCAGGGTGGGGGGAGCCATGGGAAAAAAGTGGGACAACTGTAATAGAAAACCAACCAAACAAAAAATTTTAGTGAAAAAAAATGAAAGCAAAATAAATAAATACATGAGCCAGCAAATCCCCCCACCCCCACCCCTCAAGAAAACCTTCACATGTAGGAAAGAGAGCAAAAGAAAATGTAAAGTATAGAAATGTAATTTTAGTGAATATTAGAAAGACAAGGATTTTCCTTCACACTGTATATTTTTCTCCCTACCTCATCTCTCCAGAGTTTGGCATTCTGAAGAAGTAAGCAATGACTAAAGTTCTTTGCATAAAACTAATAAGACCAGTTGTTAATAGAGGTTTTGTTAACCAAGACTTTGACTGGAATGTCATGCCTAAAGGAGGCATGCCTGGGCTCTGGTTGTTACCAAAAAGCCATGAGGAACTGGGATTGACTTTTGAAGGTAATAAAAGCCCACGAGAAAAAAGGCCTGGTACCTTGGTTGGTTGTGAAGTTCATGGCAATCTTTCCAGGGAAGGAACGAAGGTTGCTGTATTGAAAGAAGGCTAGAAGGAACCTTAAGGCACAATGGAAAACCTGAAAGACTTGGAAAAGATACGTGTTTACAGGCAAGGCTGAATGCCAGGTACGTGACTCAGCTTCTGTGCCCTGAAGGGCAAACTGAAGGTCACCCTAAAGATTCATTGTGTAAGTTCCAGCAAAGCAGACTTAAAGATATGTGATCATTTGCTGCTCTTGTTGTGTTTATGCAAACAAACAGGATAAATTCAAACTGGACTTAATACAGGCCCTTTAATGACAAGGAGGGTAATCTTAAGGAGAAAAATCATGATTCAAGGAAAATCACAACGCTCAGTGGTAGACAATAAACTAGTGCAGCTAACTGTCTTTCAAGTTTATTTTCATTTCAAAGTTAAACTGGTCTGTGACATCATCAAAGATGCTTAATTTACAAGCAAGAAGAATGTAAAATGCCTTGCAACTGCATGTCTTCCCAATAAGACAGTCTCACAGATCTAGAGACTGGTTTGTGGGTTATGTTTCATAAATTAACATATGTGTTCTTTTTTCATAGGGCATAAGTCTATGATCCCATTACCTGAGTGATTGTCTGTACGTATAGGCCTCACTTAATCCTGTCTGCATTGCTGCCTCCTGAGACTCAACGGTTTGGCTGAACTAAGTGGCTGGGTTGGTGAAGTAAGGGGTGGTCTGTGGGCTTCACTTTAAAACTGCTTTCTCTTTTCTATCCTAATGGCTTGGACAGAAAGGGCCCAGAGGTCTAAGAGGGGAAACCTAAAGTATTCCCCTCAGCCCCCACTAAATCTAGAGGGCAAAGGGGTTTTGGATAGGTGTGACGTGCCTGTCACACCTTCCTCCAAAGAAGCCTTTTTTTTCTAATGTGGGACATTGAAAAATTAATTCCTGCCTTTTGTCATCTAGTGGTTATGGTTTTAATGGTACCTTTTAAACCTGTGGCCAAGTCTGTTGCTCCCAGAATACAGCAAGGATGCCAGCCTGTTAAACCAAGCATGCCATTGCCCAGGAACAGCCAACTGACCTGGAGTCTGCACGATCCTTCCCCATAGGGGAAGGCTACTCTCCCCTCCACACCCGCACTCTTATTAGGGATTTCTGGACCCAAGGGTAGGTAGGACTACGACCATGTCCAGCTCGAAGCAGCTAGAGGAGCTCGAGACCTTCACCCATTGTCCTTTACAAGATTACAAAGGGTCTTAATATCTGAGAGGGGGGATTGTCACAGAGGGGGGGTCCCACCGAAAAATTAATTAATTAATTTTAAAAATAAACAGTAATCCAACTAAGCAAACCAGAACAGGAACAGAATCATAGATATGGGGATCATTTGGAGGGTTATCAGCTGAGAGGGGGAAGGGGGAGAAATGGGGAAATGGTGCAGGGACTAAGAAACATAATCCGTTGGTACAAAATAGGCAGGGGGAAGTTAAGAATAATATAGGAAAGGGTGAAGCCAAAGAACTTATATGCATGACCCATGGACATAAACTAAACGAGGTGGGATTGCTGGAGGGAAGGGGGATACTGGGCAGAGGGGAGGAAAGGGGAAAAAATTGGGACTACTGCAACAACACAATCAATAAAATATACTTAAAAAAAGAAATATGTCCCAATAACTTCCCACATTCTGATGTTGTTTTAGGTGCTAGAGATACAAGAGTAAATGAGAGAGACAAAACCATGACGTTGCAAAAATACCAATTTATTCTACAACTATTTACAGAATACTTACCATATGTCAATCACTGAGGCAGCTGTTGGAGAGACTAGAGTGAACAAATCTCTGCCCTCATTATGTTTACAGCTTGGCTGGCTGAAACAAAGAATGGACCGCATTATAGCATAAGAGCACTCTGAAAATACTAGCGGGACATATCACAGAGGGAAGCACACCTTGAACTTCATCTGGACAAATTCTGAGTTTCTGAAGCTGCTTGTGAATGTGATACATCTGAAGTGATCTCTTTCCTTGTTTTCTCAGGTACAGGATTCTGCCGCTGACCTGGCTGCTTCTAGAACATACATTGAGGTAAGTAATAACATATATAGCACCTGTACCTGTATATCTTCATCTTTCTCCATCTTCCATTAGAAATCAATTTTTTGTCAATATTATTGGTCTCCTTTTGTGAGAAAGCATGAATACACTCATTGTTCCAGCCCTATTGTCTGAGATATTGGATTGCAAATAGCCTTGGCTTGTCACTAACTCAGCATATTATGAGTTGCCTGCAGGCAGCAAGGTCAAGAAGAGACCGTCATTTTCCTTTATTCAGCTCAATTTAAAACTATTGGAGAGCAATCACATTTTGTATTCTCTTAAATCTTCACAAGATTCTGGAAATGGACACAGTAGAGCCAGATGGTTGATGTGCCTGGAAACTTTCCAAGCTCATATAAGCCTAGATTTAAGCAATTAATGGGAAAAAAATAAAGAATGTCCCAGTCAGTTTTGAGAAAGCCATAGGTTTGGAGAATTTCAGTTAAGCACAGAAGTCTCAGTATCCTTACTTCCCCAATCATCCCTAGAAAACATTTTAAGAGATGTGTCATGGAAAATTTAAATAAGTGCTAAAATCATAGCATTAAATTACATTTATCTTGTTATGTTAGATTGAAGGCTTTAAGATATACTTCATATTAAAATAACCAGTTATAATCATTTCAAATTCAGGAATTTGAAAGTTTATACCATCATCTTAGTTAAGAGAGTTGTGTGCCTTTTTATTTTCATTCAACAAACATGGATTGGGTGTTTACCGAGAGACAGACATGCAACTCCTGGCTATAGAGGTGGGTCAGATTTGGGAAGAGACTGAAAGCTTTGCAGAACAATGAATCCTTAAATGGATCTTGAGGGATGTGTAGGAGCTTATCAGGAGGACAAGATGTATTTTGGCAGCGAAAGAGGGAGGAGATTGAGGCAGGAGCTGGAGGAAAGGCAGGACAGGCAGTCCAGGTAGAGGTCAGAGCCTGCACAATGGCTGAGCCATGAAACACATCACATTGCAGGCTGAGGGAGCCCCAAGTCCCAATGTTGGGGAGTGAGACAGCAGTGGGAGGCAAGGGCAAAACATGAGCTGTCACTGGTAGTGAAGGAGCCCCTGCTGAGCTGAGAGAACTGCCAAATTCTGTACCTGAAGGGAGCCACCAACATGTTTTATCCAAAGGGATGCAGGATAAGATTGTTTTAGGGAGGATTCTTGTATCTCTTGACCAGTGTTAACACTTCATTGTGCATGATTATAGCAGTTCCCTGTCTTAGCATCTCAGACCTCTTCTTCCTTCACGTTGATGAACTTTCTCTCGGCAGTAATTTTTCTGACCCCCAGCTGCCTAGAAGCAGCAGTGGCTTGTGTTTTTCTTTCAAGTTCTCACCATCTTAAAGTTATCCAGGGAAAAACAGTGGATTTCACTATTTAAAATAACTCTGAAGCCTGATGTTTTTGTAAAAGAGCCACTCATTTGATTTTTATGCAACTTATGAATTTTGATTTTTTGAATGTGAATAAAAACTAGTGAAGGAATATTTTCTGCTTTGAAAGGGCAATTAGCTATACATGGAAACTCAGAGCCTGTGCCCCAACCCACTGTGTGGAGTTCACTGCAGCGCAGGCTTCCATGAATAACAGCAGCTGGTTAGACTCTGGGAACGTATTTGGGGTTGTGTTTGTTACTGGACAGGGGCCTGGCCTGGAGCGGGTCTGCCTACAGCCAGTCGGTAGTGTGTGCGTTCTTGAATTCGTGTAGGAAAGACTTTACAGCACGAGTCCTGGTGCCCATGAGGGTACATTTATTAAAGCTGGGGACAGCAAAACAAGGAAGGCCTTAACATAGAAGGAGCAACAGGAGAGCCTAGGCTGGGCTGCCTTAGCTCACTGGGAAGTCAGAATAGAGGGCATTGGGGACAGGTTCAGGGGATCAGCCTGGGAGGAGCTGCCAGATGCCCACTGCCTTAGAGTTAGGAGACGTGTGCCTGTGAAGAAAGAAGTGGGAGGTGGGAATGGCTTAGGACAGGCCAGGGACAAGATGCCGTCACCATACCGATCAGAGACAAGAGAGGACATCAGTGGTCGGGCACTGCAGGCTTATAGGGTAACAGTATTGAAAGCCTCAGAGGAGATAAATAAAGTCATCCCCAGAAGACATGGTGTGGAGCCTGCAGAGCTCATGGGGTGACTGTCCCAGGTGCCAACAGGAGTTATGGGGGAGGGGTTAGGGCAAAAGATACCTACTGGCACCCCTGTTGCACTTGGTGCTGTGGAAGAGAAGGGCCCTGTGGTCAAGACAAACCTACAGGCAAGAGTTATGGGCCCAGACATATGTCTCAATCCAAAGGTAGGCAGTGGATTGTTGGGATCCCCAAGCCCCAACCCACCTGCTCACGGTTCTGAGGCAGGAGACAGTCAGGAGCAAGGGAACTCTGGGAGTGCCCCAGAGCGTGGACAATGGACATCGATAAGGAACAGAGACCCTGTTCTAAGACTGGTTGTCCTCCTTTCTGGAAAAGTGCTGAATCATGGTGAATCATGACTGCACCTGCACAGAAGAGGCTACATGACCCCTGGTTCATCATAATAGCATTATAATAAATGAGCATTGTTGTCCATGTCTCCCCCAGTGGGCAATCAAGGAAAATCATGGGAGACCACATGTGCAGTAGCTTCAAAGTAATATAAGTACCTGTATTTGCAAAATAAAGGCCTGCCAAAACTAGTCAGGAAATATCTGTCCTATAAGGATGGACTCCCTGCGGCCACAGAGGATCAATCTCTGCTCAGAGTTGACCCACTCCCCTGTTCTGTGGCATGTACTATTGCTTAATAAATCTGCTCTCGCTCTTTCTGCTATAAACTCTGTGTGTTTGGTAACCTGCGCCCCCCTGTGACAGTTTCAGTGACTTACCCTAGATCAGCTCTCTTCTTTCCATCTAGTCCCACACAGTCCCACAAAAGTACTGTGATCTGCTTGGGGAGTGGAGGGGCAGGGTGGTGTACAGGACTGGAGAGCACCCCAAAAAAGGAGAACAGGGACAGGGGCACACACGGGTCCAAGGCACTGGAGGGGCCTTAGTCAATTTCAAAGAAAGTACTTACAGTGAGTACTTACTTGCCCTGGCTGGTTTAGCTCAGTGGATTGAGCGTTGGCCTGCGAGCTAAGTGTCGCTGGTTCGATCTTCCAGTCAGGGTACATCAGAGAAGGAAAACTCTGACTCCAAAAAACCTCCGCTGCCTTGCGGCATACCTCTTCAGGGGAAAGGCTAAGGGAGTAAACCCCGACAGAAAATCCGGAGCCGGAGTCCCTAAGGCGGTTTGACGTTGTAGTCAACACCGGCAACTCCTGCGGCGCACCTGAAGCCAAGCTGTATCGACTCCGTCTTTCCCTTGGACCCTTCAGCTGCGAAGAGAGGGGGGGTCTGCTGCATGGGCAACAGCAGACCCTCCATATTACCCTGCCCAGGCTCTGTAGCTTCAGCGTCATCACAAGATGTCGATTCAACACGGGAGGAGACAGATACCATGTCACTCCCGAGTCGGACTGCACAGCCATTCTCGGCGGTGCAGATAGACTCTTAAGAAGCTACACCATCGTCTCTCGAGACGGACGGCTGCCGACGACGACGACGACGACTTACAGTGACCTGGACCCGCACAGGAGCGAGTGTGCTGTCAGGATGCCCTGGCCAGGCCCAGGACCAGAGAGGGACTGTCCAGGAAGGCGCAGCACTGTGTTGGGGGACTGAGGGGTCCTAAAGCCCAAGACCTGGGCAGGAGGCAAACTTTCTTGGGTCTAAGTTGTGCTTAGATCTGTAACCACTCATGGGGTCAGGATAAAACTGTGAAGGGAATCTGGTGCCCTGATTGTCATAGCAGCCTGTGGCCACTAATAAACAAATCAGTAACCGTGTGTGTGTGTGTGCATGTGTGCATGCGTGTGTATGTGTGTGTGTTGGGAGTGAATGGGGAGGAGAGGGGACTGATTTATGTACACATTATAATATATTAAGTACTACTGTCATTCTGACAAACGTCTATAACTACAGACTGAGCTACTAAATCTAGCTTCTGGGTTTCCTGCTCCAGGCGCTATGCACCACTTACATTTGCACACTTCCCAGTCAAAGTTATAAACAGGAGGTATTTGTGACTGGCCATCCCTGTGCCTTGAACCACACTTTCTGATTGTCAGCTGTGACTGAGCTGATGGGTCTCCCCTGGGTAACAAGTCTGTGCCTCTGCATGAATGGGAGCTAATGACTGAAAGAGGACAGTTTTACTGTCCTTTCTGTGAGGGGACCTTTAAACCTGCCATGGCCTTCCTGGGTTTCCTGGGTCATGCCCAGTTCTGCAGCTAAAGGGCTGCGCCATTTCTCTTGGGTGCTAAAACTTCACGCTGATACAGCAACACCTCCAGGAACATGTCACCTACCAGTGAGTGTCCCTCCATCGCTCTGACTTCCAAACTCAAGGGCTGAGCCACAAGACTGGTGTTCATGGTGTCAGCCTGAGATCAGCCTCCAAAGCCGCAGGAGCAGACTCACCTGGCTGGGGCCAGGGCTTTTGTCAGGTAGGAAGGGGGAGAGTAAGGTTCAGGGGACTGTTACGGTGGATTCTAAAGCTAGAGTTCTGGAACCCGGGAAAATGAGTCAAAAGGGGACCAAGTAACAAATATAAAAGCTGACAATGAGAAACTCAGAGAAAACATTCAGAAAAGGTGGAAGATGTTAACAGAGAACTGGAAAATATTTGTTTTCACTGTTTACTCCTACGATGAACACAATTCAACTTCCTACCAGAGATTGTGATGATACGAGGAGAGGGGCCAACAAACTGGTTAAAAGACATTGGAGTCAGAGAGTAAACAGCCAAAAAGTAGTTAGCACTGAAAATTTTCTGGGGTTTCTCAACCTAATTACTAACTAATGAAAAGGATTATTTCAAAATGATCAGCAACATGTTCAATAACAAATGGACCTATAGATTGGAATTACTTTTAGAAAAAAACCTTTGGAGGAAAACTAAGAGTAGTTCATAAGCTATTCTTATATTCTACAAATAATATTTTTAAAAGTAATATATTAAGAGTAAATGGGAAAAAGTAACAGGTGGAAGCTATACAGGTATTTTCATATCACTCTGTGGAGCACACACACTATTAAAAACAAAACCAGAAAACACACACAGAGTTGGCGTCTGTCATCAGGATCAATGAACAAGCAAGTGACTGCTTGTGTCAGGGTCTGAGACACAAGACACAGATTATACTCACATTATGTTAAAAAAAAAAAAAAAAAAAGCACCAGAGCCATTAAAGATTAAAGCAAAAAGAGATGAAAGAGGAGACAGATGTATGCAGGGTGAGGGCAAGATTTCAATCTTCACGGGTTTGGTTTCCCAGGGGTGCACTCTAAATAAAGAGAAGCATGTTTGCAAAGGATGCCACTGAGGGCTATAAAATGGGTTTTTACATGAAGATACTTGCTCTAAACAAGAAAGGGCTGACCAAAAGAAGAAAAACAAGTATCTACAGAGGGGAACTCGTCAACAGCTCTTCTCCCCCCCGCCCCACCCCGATTTCCTTGGTTTCGTGGTGTTGTTACTTTTGACGCTGGTATGTTCTAAAACAGGATTCCTAGGGAGCCCACTTGTACACATGTTGCTCCTGGCTCTCATGGTTGACTGTTTATTCACAATCTCTTGTCTTAATTCCTGAGTCATCAAGATGGAAATTCAGGCAAGAAGAAAGAGCAATTTCTTCTGCTTTTCTAAGGAAACATTGACTAACCCAAGATCACAGAGGTTGTAATATTTCTTCTAAGAGTTTTACCATTATAAGTCTTACAGTTAGATTTTTTTTTGTTTTGTGTGTATATTTACTTTTTTATTCATTTCTCCAGATATATACATTGGACAGATGATTATAAATGGAATTATTAATGAATATAAGCACTTATATTATTTTTGATGTATGCTTTAAACTTGATTGTGAGGAAGGCTGTACCAACTCATACCCTTTAGAGCAGGTTATGGGAATAAAATTTAACTGAACTCATATTATTTATGAATTATTTATCCTTCTTTTCTTTCCACCTTTAGTGAGAGCTAACTAACATCATTGAGTGAGGTTAAGCTGTACAATGTGGTGATCTGATACACATATATATTGTAAAATGTTTACCATAGTGAGATTATTCGGCACATCTTTAACCTCACATAATTGTAATTTCTAAAACATATTTCCAATTACCAAAAAAATGTTTTCTTTCCAGAGGAAGTGAAGAGAATGTTAAAGACCCTGGATTCTTCATGAAGAAAAACGTGGAAAGAACACCATCCCATAAATGACAGTGGGCAGATTTCAAACACTTCATCTAAAGAATGAGAATGCTAACAACCAGTCAAAATCAAAGCACTCAGAGAATAATGTCCTGGTTGTCATTAGACTTTTCTGTATGCATTTAGTTATTTAGCAGAGTATTACTTACTGCATTAACTACCAAAGATATGTTCCGTAATGAGAATGTAAATTACATCCCAGAAAATAGTATTTCTCCTCAAGGGACTGAGAAACTAAATAACATAGATTTTGGTCTTCAAAGACCACCAGAAGTCATGACAGACAAAAGCTAGGTAAAGAATGAATTTCCCACTGTGTGTATTTATAAAAGAAAGCTATTGATCACTACCATGCAATTTGAGGGGCACCGGGGATGCAGAAGCCACTGTTAGAAGCAGCAGTCATGAGTCTGCGCAGTGCACATGACCCAGTCTAGAGAGCACGCAACAACAGTTCAGCATGGTTTGAGGTGTATTCCGATGAAGCTTTGAAGGGTCTGCACGGCTTAGAGAAAAATTTTCACATCACTTTCCTATGGTAAGAATGAGAAAAGCATCACCTGACGTGGGGAGCTGGCCCACACTCTCTACTCCATCTCGGTTAAAGATGGACAACTTCACATGGACAACTTCCTGGAACATCAACATCAGACAAGGCCCTTCTCGTAACATGATGGCTCAAGACACAAACGAGACTTGTTCACAATCACTTCTGAGCATGGACAAAACAGGCTCCAGTCTGCTCTGCCTGCTCTGCTCAGGTGAGACATCCTCAGTCTTCCATCTGGGATGCAAAGCAGAAGCGCATTCCCAAGCCAGCGGGGAGCTGACTTATATAGTGAGATGCCCCTGCCTCTAATTCCTGATGGATCCATCCTCAAGCAAATGAGGACTCCAAATCCTCACAGTTTGATTGGTCCAAAAAGCAGTGTCCTGATTGGTTGGAGTGGAGCCACCCTGATTGGTCAGTGAAGATGCTAATTGGGAGGGGACGTAGGTGCACAGCTCTCATTGGGCGGGGAAAGTCTCCGTCCTATTGGCTGAAATACAATTCTAGGAACTCCTTTATAAGGGTTGGCTCAACAGACAGAAACGCGGTGCAGGCAGGCAGTTGCTTCAGGGTGGGAGGTACTGAGTTCAGTGCAGGAGGCAGACAGCTTAGTGCCGTCTTCTCCCTGATGGATGGTTTGTGTGAGAGGCCCCTGCTTAGAAAGAGCTTCTAGGCCCTGTTTTTAAATTGAGGCCAGTTAACCACCAGGATCCCCTCTTGGTAAGTATCTTCTTTCTAGGGGTTGTTAATAATGTGGAGCAGTGTGGATAAAATGTCTTTCTGGTCAGAGATCTTTAATATGTTATATCCCTCACAGGAGAGGGATTTCCCAAGATGTAGTTAACATCACATCTGTAAAGCTAATACTTCTCCTTACTTTAAAAGAAGTAATATATCGCTTTGCTTTATTTTTGATAGTGGTGAAATTCTGTAGAACACATGATACCATCTGCCGCGACCCACGCAGCTCAATGTCGAAACCTAAGGTACCAGGGCGGGGGGGGCGGGGGCGACATGGAGATGCAAAGAAAAACACAGACACAAGATTAATGAAAGCGGGGGTCAGGTGGTCCATTGCCCTCGAATGGAGAAACAATGACACTGGCCTGAGTCCACCAAGCTTATTTATAATGTTCCATTCCATCAGCTACTGACATCACCAGTCAGGAGGGAAAACTAACAAGTGAAACTTCTAAGAAACGAAACTTATGAGAAACTCCTGAGAAAGCTGTAGGCAGAGTGTTCTCAGATATCTTGCAAGCAGCTCCTGCTCTAATCTAATAGTCAGGATGTTCCCTGCACCTACCTTGTTTTCAGGCCCCACGGCTCCAGCTTTCCTTATCAAAAGGCTGCATGTTGCAGACGTATTCAGTCAGACAAGACCTCGCAAATACCTGACCCATCAGCAAATGTAGACAATTAGGCAACACCTGGCAAATACCTGATCCCGGCCAAGCAAGTTGGCCTTCTTTTTGGAACTTCAGCTTTCACCGTCCCCTGCAATCATCAAGACAACTGACACACTGTTAGAGTGACATCAATAGGACACGGGGTGTTGGCATAAAACACAGTGGTGGCAACAATTCAGACGCATCCTTGGGCACCAAGTTTAATAGGCCTTGTCATAACCTACAGAGAGAAAGGGACCACACACTCCCAGAGCATTTCAGGGTTATTTTCAGTAATTAAATCCACCACAGAATTGTAAACACAGGGATGTGACAAAAGCAAGTTGACAGAGATTTCTACAGTGGTCTCCTATATATTGTTATGATGCATAGAAGAAATTAGAGTCTTTAAACTATAAAACGTATTCATGTAGTCTTTATCTTTGCTGTTTTTCTGTTAAGGAAAACGTTAAAATCCAAGTTTTTTAATGGCCCTTTAGCATGTTGGTTTTCCGGCCTGTGAACTAATATGCATGTAGTGCCATCTAGTGTTCAGAAAGCAGAGTCCAATGCAAATGATTCTAACAGGTTTCTTCCATTTTTGAAATTGGCGATGTTGAGTGTGGGCCATAAAGAGATCTGAGGAATAATTATTATTAAATGTATTGATTGAATCATGCCTGCACCTGTATAAATAACTACCTGTTCAATGAGAAAAGACGAGACTTATTGAAAAGTTCAATACTTATTAAACAACAAAAGAGATTTTTCTAGTTTTTACGTAGAGCTTTTAATCATGAGTCACTGTAACTCACATGATCAAACATTCTTGTAGGAGACTTTTTAAAAAATAAATGATATATCTTCTACAGACTTATGGAGTAAAATTAGGTATTTATTTTGCATGGGAAACATTGCTTAATAGACTAAGTTAAAACATTTTGGAGAGACTGCAGTAGAATGCGTTCTGACTTTTGATACCCAGGTTGAAAAAAATCCATACCCCATATACAGGTCCTTGTCAGCTGTCCATTTAGGCTGTATTTTCAGATGTGTGCTGGGGGGAGGAGGGGCCAGTCTCCTGCCAATACACAGACAGAGCTGGACTGGACTAGCACCCGTAGGAAAACGCCATCGCTGACAGAGAGCCCGTGGCCACTGTGGAGAGTGCCAAAAGACAAGATGGCCTCTGGGGACACCAAAATTAATCAGTGTGTCAGAGATCAGATAATGGTGAAATTGAATATTAGGTCCCTATCCTACAGTGTTACAACTGGGGGGCTTTTATATGTAGTTTGCACGATTGTGCTGTTTCTTTACACTGTAGAGAAGAACAGAGAGGAATGGTAACAATTGACCCTGTGCTGTGGAACTTGCCCTGAACTTTTGACATCATAATGACCCCCTTGGGATTTTGTAGGGAAACAGAACTCAACAGGGCTGCTTCCTTTAATAAAACTCATGAGCATACACTTCCAGTTAGGAGGGAAACCATGTTCATGGCTTCAGGGAATGGAGTAATGCTCAGATAGTGTCGCTATGGATCAGGGAAGGTGATTGAGACAGTGGGATGTGATCTTCCCCTGCTTCCTCCTCACTGGGTCATTTTGTTACAGAATGCGGGTCTCCAAAAGACCCCAGAGCCTGCAGGTTTGGGATGGGGAAAGGAAACAGCTTTTAAGATGCCTTCACATGCCTGTGGCTAGTGGCTAGTGTCTTTGTTACGCAAATGGCTTTGGTTCTTCCAAGGCCCCAAGAAGATGGGAGGGGTTTTGGACGATGGAATGGACTGGAAAGAGCACACAGAGCCTGCATAAGGTTCTGTGAATGGTCAAAACTGGTTACGATGCCCACTGCGTCACAGGATGCAGTCAGGGATTTAAAAATAAACGTCAGACATTTTAGGAAAGAGCGATCTCTATGCGGCTTTGAAAGGAAAGGGAGAACTTCATGTGGTTTACAAGGAGGCTGGGAACCCCATGTGGTTCTGCATTAAAAGCTGGAGGGCACCACAAGACAGGAAACAGCTCTCCAATCGGGATTGAATGACTGGGAGCTGCCGGTAAAGCTGAACCGTGTCTGGAAAGTAGAAAGACTGTATCTCTGACTTTTCTAAAACTAGCCTGGTTTGGTAAGGGGAGGCAGAACCATGTGTTTGTGGGTGTTTTAAAGAATTGTGGGTGCTTTAAAGAAAATAAGACTTAACAGCAGTAATCCACAAATAAACTAAGTCTATATAACTATTAAATAAACAGTTCTTTTTCTTTTCACTAAACTCTGGTATTGAGTTATGCTTCTGACGGCGGGCAATAGGGCCCCTAATAACTGAACAGCCCATGGGTTCTTTTTCAATCGGAACAGCCCTTGCATTCTGTTACAATTTTATCCAATGAGTTGTTCCTTCTTTTAGCAACACTCTCTCTGGCCCTTCTCACTATTTTCTAGAAAGATGTCTTTCCTTTACATACGTTGCCTGAATCATTCAGCATCCTCAACCATCACCAAAATCCAGAGGACTGCAGAATCCCTCTCTAGCTCCAACCTCTGTTTCTAACTCCAGTCCACCTGCCAGCTCGTTGTCTCTGGACTTTTCATCATTTAGAACTGCAAACCTTGCCTCTCCGTAAATGGTCCCATTTAACCCAAGCTCCAATTCTCCTCCTGGTGCGTCACTTTTTGTTGATGGCCCACGGCTGCCCCTGTGGCTAACTGTTCTGCCCTAACTGGCCCCTTACTGACCCCTTCCTCTTCTTTGCCAGTCATCGGATTTGGAGACTGTAAACTTCTCATGTGCTCCCTTTCCTCATTATTCTGGCTGCAAGACTCAGTGACATCTCCTCCATGCCTACAGTTCTTCCTTATTTTACATGCCAAGGTCATATTCAATATCTGCAAGCATGTCTGTCTGTTATGGCATAAACCCCACCCAATCATGATGTGTGATCCTTTCATGTATTGTTGAATCCAGTCTGCTAATATTTTTTGAGCACTTTTGTATTCATTGGGGATATTGGCCTGTCATTTTCTTTTCTTGTGGTGTCCTTGTCCGGTTTTGGTATCAGGGTAATGTTGCCTCGGAAAATGAGTTTGGAAGTCTTCCTTTCTCTTGTATTTTCTCGGAAGAGTTTGAGAAGGATAGGTATTAATTCTTCAAATGTTTGGTGGAATTCACCTGTGAAGCTCTCTTGCTCTAAACTTTAGTTTGCTGGAGGGCTTTTGATAACTGTTCAGTTTCCTTACTAATAGTTGGTTTTTTCAGATTTCCTGTATCTTCATGATTCCGTCTTAGAAAGCTGCATGCTTGTAAGAATTTACTCATTTCTTCTAGGTTGTCCAAAATGTTGGTGTATTAATTGTTCATATGATCCTTTGTATTTCTATACTATCAATTGTAATGTCTCATCTTTCATTTCTAATTTTGTTTCGTACCGCTCTCTTTTCTTGGTGAATCTAGTGAAAAATTAATCAATTTTGGTTATCTTTTCAAAGAACCAGCTCTTAGATTCATTGATCTTTTCTATTTTTTATTTTTTGTATGTATTTCATTTTTTCTGCTCAGATCTTCATTATTTTCTTCCTTCTGCTACTGCTTCACTCGTTTTCTTTTTCTAGTTCCTTGTAAAGTTAGGTTGAGATTTTTCCTGTTTCTTGAGGTAGGCATTTACCATTATGAAGTTCCCCCTCTTAGATTGTTCTGGCTGCATCCCATAAATTTTTGTGTGTTGTATTTCTATTTTCATTTGTGTCAGGAATTTTTTATTTCTCTTTTGATTTCTTTGTTCACCCATTAGCTGTACAGAAGTGTGTTGTTTAATCACAACATATTTATGAATATATGTCATTTTGTAATGGATTTCTAGTTTTATAACATTGTGGTATCAAGCCCTGGCTGCTGTGGCTCAGTGGATTGAGCATTGGCCTGCGAGCTAAGTGTCGCTGGTTCGGTTCCCAGTCAGGGCACATGACTAGGTTGCACGGCAGGTCCCCATGTTAGGGGCGCAAGTGAGAGGCAACCACACAGTGATGTTTCTCTCCCTCTCTTTCTCCTTTCCCCTCTCTCTACAAATAAATAAATAAACAAACAAACAAAAAACATTGTGGTATGAATGCTGCTTTATATGATTTCCATTTTCTTAAAATTTTAGGACTTGTTGTGTGGCTTAACATGTGACCTATCCTGGAGAATATTCCAGGTGCCTTTGAGAGGAATTGTGTATCCTGCTGTTTTGGGGATGCGATGTACACATCTCAAACTTAAATAGTCTCCTGTGTCATTTGAGGCTGATGTTTCCTTATTGATTTTTCTGTTTGGATGATCTATCCGTTGATGTAAGCACAGCTAATGAAGTCCCCTCCATCGTCGGCAGCCGTCCGTCTCGAGAGACGATGGTGTAGCTTCTCAAGAGTCTATCTGCACCGCCGAGAATGGCTGTGCAGTCCGACTCGGGAGTGACACGGTATCTGTCTCCTCCCGTGTTGAATCGACATCTTGCGATGACGCTGGAGTGTCCTCTCCAGTGAAGCTGAAGCCACAGAGACTGGGCAGGGTGACATGGAGGGTCTGCTGTTGCCCATGCAGCAGACCCCCCCTCTCTTCGCAGCTGAAGGGTCCAAGGGAAAGACGGAGTCAATACAGCTTGGCTTCAGGTGCGCTGCAGGAGTTTCCGGTGTTGACTACAACGTCAAACTGCCTTAGGGACTCCGGCTCCGGATTTTCTGTCGGGGTTTACTCCCTTAGCCTTTCCCCTGAAGAGGTATGCCGCAAGGCAGCGGAGGTTTTTTGGAGTCAGAGTTTTCCTTCTCTGAATGAAGTCCCCTACTATTATTGTATTGCTGACTATTATTTCCTTTAGGTCTGTTAATATTTGGTTTATATATATTTACATGCTCCGATGCTGAGGTGCACCTATGTTTTATTCTTTTATATACCGTAGGATTTAATTTGCTGTAATTTTGTTAAAAATTTTGCATCTATGTTCATAAGAACTACTGGTCCTTATTGGACTATTACTCTGGGTTTAATACCAGGGTAATGCTGACCTCATAGGATGGATTTGGAAGAATTCCCTCCTTTTCCATTTTTCAGAACACCTTTGATAGAAACTCACCAGAAATGCCATCTAGGCCTGGAGTTTTCTCTCTGGGATGGATTTAACTTATAGATTCATTCTCTTTAATAAATATAGGGACTATTCAAAGTATTATTTCTATGATAGTTTCTGTCTGTATATTAGTTTGCTAGAGCTACCCTAACAAAATACCACAGACCAGGTGCCTTCAACAACAGAAAATTTGCTGCGATTCTGGAGGCTGAAAGTCTAAGATCAAGGTGATGACAGGGCTGGTTTCTTTGGAGGCCCCTCTCTTTCAGATGGCTGCCCCCCTGCTGCCTCTGCATAGAAGTTGAGGAAAATGATCCTGTTGTGCAGGTTTGGCCCTTGTGTGTCTGTGTCCTGATCCTCTCTCCTTGTGAGGACTCAAGGCAGATTGGCTGAGGGCACAACCTGACAGACTATCTCATTGAAAACCCTGTCTCCACCCACATACACTCACATTCCGAGGTGCTGAGGGTTAGGGTTTTAACACACAAATTCTAGGGGCACACAATTCAGCCCATAAGTGACTTTCAAGACATTTGTGCATTTTATCCAAGTTGATGAATGTATGATTATAGTTGTTTCTAGTTTTTTCTTCTGATTCCTTTAATATTTCTTGGATCTGTAGTGACTCCTCCTTTTCATTCCTGGTATTAATATCGATATTAATAATTTTTCCTTTTTTTCATGATTAGCCTGGCTTGAGCAAAGGTTGGCAAACTTTTTCTAATTTTTAAATATTTTAAGCATTTTGGCTCAATGTTGTCTTTGTCACGTCTCCTCCATTTCCTCCCGCTTTCTTTCTCTTCTTCCCCCTTCTCCTGCCATCCTTTTAAAATGACCCTTAAAAATGACACACACTATTCTTCGCTCAGCGGCTGTAAAAAAGCAGACTGTGAGCCAGATGTGACCCACAGGATGTGTTTGCCAGCCTCTGGGCTGGAACATTATCAATATTATTCCTTCCAAAATATCTTTGGTTTCATTCATTTTCTCTAATCTTTTTCAGTTTATTATTTCATTAACTTCTACTCTTGTTTTTAATACCTCCCTCTTTTGCTGCTTACTTTGAGTTTATTTGATTTATTTTTTGCCATGACTCACTTTCAATTCTTGTACTTTTCCACATTGGGAAGGATCATACTAAACTCAGTATCTGGCAGCTAAAAGTTTCTAGCTTTACAAGCACATGAATAAAGTAAAAGAAACATTGTCACCCTGTATTGGGGGTTACTGTCCAAATTTGGTTTTTTTCCTAATTTCAGCTGAAGGTTGAAATATTCATTTGAAATTTTTCTAATATAAGTACTAGAGTGTAAAATTTCCCACATATTGCTTTAGCTACATCCTGCAATTTTAAAAGTATTTATTTTTAATTTTCATTCAGTTTAAGTATTTTTTTGGTTTTCTTCTCTTAACCACGGGTTATTTAGAAGTGTACCATCTTCAGACAATTTGCAATGTTTCATGTATTTTTCTGATATTGACTTCTAATTTATTCCATTGTGACAAGAGAATATACATTGTACAATGTGAATCTATTTAAAGCCGTGTGAACTTGTTTTATGTGTCAAGACACGCTGTATTATAGTAATGTTCAATGTGCACTTCTAAAAAAATTTATTTGACCGCAGATGCAGGGAGTATTCTATACATGTCCAGTAGTTCACATTGAAGTATAGTATTGTTCATCTTTTAATTTTTTACTAGTTTTTTGTCTGCTTGTTCTATTAATTATTGGAATAAAGATGTGTGTTGAAATTTACAACTTTAGTTATGGATGTCTATTTCAGCAAGGAATAGATGAACTTTTGCTTTCTGTATTTCAAAGCTCTGATTTTAGACACATCAATAGTTAGGATTGTTTTGTTTCTCTGATAAACTGAACTCCTAACATCAGTAAATCACCCTTTTTATCTCTCATAATATTTGTATTGAGAGATGTGCTTTCTCTAATATTAATATAGTCACTTCAGGTTTCATTTCATTAGTGTTCCCTGGTATACCTTTTCCATCCTTTTCATTTTAACCTGCTTCTTGAAGACAGTATATTGTTTCATCTTGCTTTTATAACCAATAAAGTAATTCCCAAATTTTAATTCAGATGTTTATAACATTTAATGTGGTTAACATGATTTGTTAAAATTCATATTTTTTGTTTCCTATTCATCTCATCTGTTCTTTGGTCCCTGTGATTATTATGCTTTCTTTTCAATTAACTATTCTTAATGATTCCATTTATGTCATTTGTTATCCATTGGCTTTATTCTTTTCCTGTGGAGGTTTTTGAACATATAGTGCCTATCTATAGCTTATCATAGTCTATCTTCAAGTCATATTATACCACCTCACATAAACCATAAGAGATCTACAACAATGTACTCTCTCCTCCTTCTCCCACATCTCTGGCCTTTGTGCTATAAAATCAACAATATATCATTACTTTGGTGGATACAGTTATTTATATTTAAATAAAGTTAAAAATAAGAAAAATTTATACATTTATCAACCCATTCGCCACTCCCAGTGCTTTCTACTCCTTTGTCAATATTTACATCTGGTATAATTTCCCTTTGTGTGAAGGACTTCCTTCAACATTTCTGATAGTATAGGTTTGTTGATCATGAATTATTTTATCTTTCCTATGTCTGCCAAACTCATTATTTTGCCTTTGTTTTTGAAAATATTTTCACTTGGTATAGAATTCTAGGTTGGTGGCTCTTTTACCTTTAAAGATACTTCAAAGTATCTTTCAGAAATTTAAAGATGATTCCTTACTGTCTTCTTGCTTGCATATATTTTTTCCGATAAGAAGTCTGTTGTCACTCCATTTTTGTTTTTCTATACTTAAAAGTTTTTCACTTGCTGCTTTTAAAGTTTTGAATCACTGATGTTAGGCATTTTTATTATGATATGTCTCAGCATAAATTTGTTTCTTTTGCTTGAATTTCATTGAGCTTCTTGTATATGTCAGTTTATAGTTTACAACAAATCTGGAAATTTCTCATCCATTAATTCTTCAAATTAGAACTTCCCATCTCTCTTCACTTGGGTACTCAAAAAATGAGAACAAAATTTTTGCCTGAAATTTTCCCATAGCTCATCGATGTTTTTCTGGTTTTCTTACAATTGTTGTTTCAAAAGTCACTAATTCTTTGGTCTGCAGTGTCAAATCTGCTGTTAATTCCATTCGATTATTTTACATCTCTAGCACCATATTTTTCATCTGCAGCAGTTTGATTTTAACGTTTTCAGTCTTTTCTCTGCATGCTTGAACATATAAGTTTAATGATATTTTAGCATTATATAGGTGCTTTAATTGAATAAAAACTAATGTAATACAATCACTGTTTTATAATAACTACTTTAGTGTCCATTATAGTAATTCTATCCTTGTATCATTTCTGAGTGCATATACTGATTGATTCTTGTCCTCATTTTGGGTTGCATTTTCTTGCTTTTTTGTAGGTCTGCTAATATTAAGTTAGACATGGGACACTGAATTTCACCTTCTTATTTGTCTTATATCTTTGTATTCCTGTAAGTATTCTTTCTTTAAAAAATATGCTTTATTGATTATGCTGTTACAGTTGTCCCAATTTCTTTTCCCTTTGTTCCCCTCCACCCAGTGACTCCCCCTCCCTCCAGGTGTCCCCCCCTCTTACTCCATGCCCATTGGTTGTGCATATAGTTCTCAACCTCTTCCTGTCTATTCCACTCCATCCTACTATGCTTCTTAATTCCTGTATTATCTCCTTCCCTTTTCCCCCTTCCTCCTCCCTACTGACCTCCTCCCAAAATGTTCCCCATACCTCTAATTTTTTTTCCCACTCTCGTTGCCTTCTTAGTTTGCCTTTGTTTTGGGTCCCTAGATTCTGTTGTTGGTTGTTGTGATACAGTTTTCATTTTAATGTTCATAGTTTTGATCCTCTTTCTTCTAAACAAGTCCCTTTAACATCTCATGTAACAGTGGTTTGGATCTGATGAACTCCTTCAATTTTACTTTGTCCTGGAAGCACTTTCTCTGCTCTTCTGTTCCGAATGACAGCTTCGCTGGATAGAGTAATTGTGGTTGTAGTTTTTTGCTTTGCATTGCTTTGAATACTTATTGCCAGTCCCTTCTTGCCTGCAGAGTTTCTTTTGAGAAATCAGCTGATAGTCTTATTGGGACACCTTTATATGTAATTGTCTTCTCTCTTGCTGCTTTTAAGATTCTCTCTTTATCCTTAATTCTTGACATTTTTATTATAATGTGTCTTGTGTGGTTCTCCCTGGGTACAGTTTTTTTTGGAACTCTCTGTGCTTCCTGGACCTGTAAGTCTATTTCCTTCCCCAAGTTAGGGAAGTTCTGCTTCATTATTTTTTCACATAGTTTTTCAGTTTCTAGTCCTTCCTCTTCACCTTCTGGCAACCCTTTGATTCAGATGTTGGCCTGCTTATAGCTGTCCCATAGGTTTCTGAGCCTCCTCATTTTCCCCACTTTTCATTTCTTCTTCCTGCACTGGTTGTTGACTGTTTGTTCCTTCCCTGTGTTCCGATTTGTTGATTTGACTCCTGGTTTTCTTTCCCTCACCGCTAGTTTCATATGTATTTTCATTCATTTCAGTAGACCTACCCTTCATTCCTTCCCAGTCTCGTTTAAGATCTGCTGTTAGGTCTGTAAGCATTCGTATAACAAAAGCTCTGACATGTGCCTCAGAAAGATTTCCTATCTGTTGATCTGTTAGTTGAGACATTTGCTGTTCGGTCAGCTGTGTCACTGGGATCTCTATCATGATCTCTGTCATCCTGACAGTTTTGTGTTTAGCTTTGCTTCCTGGGTGGAACTATCACACCTCCTACGCTATAGGGGGCAGAGCCCATGCACTCATCACTACCGGGCAATGTTTTTCACTACACTGTGGTGCTTTGTGTGAGGGTGAGGGTCCAAGATGGTTTCCTGCCAGTAACTCTTTACTGAGAGACCAGGACCCTCCTCCTCTGTCCCCACCCAATATGGCCCTCATACTTCAAGGCAATGAGGGTCTGCCTTCCCCGTCATTGAAATTGCCAGCTGATGGGTTTGGTCTGCAGCCAGGGGTGCTCCCCAGGCACTTCTCACTTCCCCTTAAATATGGATGTCTGTGCTTACCACCATCCGACCGCTGTTGCTGCAGCCACCGCCACCAACACAGCTTGACCTCTCCGCCTGGGGTTCACCACTCCTACCCCTCTGAAAGAAGACTACTTCTTTATAACTTCATACATTGGACTTCCATGTAGCTTTATTTCCTGGAACTTCTGGATTTTTTCTGGTTTTGTGGTAGTTGTATTCCTTCTTAGCTGTGAAGGGAGATGGAGTGTGTTAGTCTAGGCCTCCATCTTGGCCAGAAGTCATCATGTAAGTATTCTTGAATGTTCTTCAAGGATGCAGTAACTTGGAAACAGTTTCACCTTCCTGAGGCTTGCTTTTAAGCTTTGATGAGCCAGACTAGAGAAATCTAACTCTAGGGCTATTTTTTATCCCTGCTAGAGACAATGCACTTCTTAGCACTCTGCCCTATGATTTATGTGGTTTTCTACTGCTACTGGTGGGAACACACATGAGTTTCTGTGAGTCAAAGATTTTATTTGTCTGCTCCTTTTAGGAGGTCCTTTCTTTGGGCCACAAGTGGTTTTCTTTCCAGACGCACTGATGCACTATGCTGGATACTTGAGGGAAATCCTCTGCAGATAGCTGGAGCCCCGTGGACAGAACTCTCCTCTCTAATATTGTGCCCTCTGTATTCATGCCACCTTGGCCTACCCTGGATCTCAAATGCCTCTGAACTAGGGGAGACCTCACCGTAAGATGTAGGCTGGAGTCCTTTAGTTGGTCAGGGAGAATCCTGGGATTCACCTTCCCTGTTTCTCCTCTCTCGATATAACTAGCCTGTCTTGCCTGCATCCAACCAATGAAAGCAAGTGCTTCATTTGTTTGACTTGTAGATTCTTGTAGGAGTTAGTTATTCCAGGTTGGCTGCTAGTAGTTCTTCATCAGAAATAGATCTGCTGTTTTCATCATCTGTAAGAGTGCTTTAAGCTGAGGAAGAGACTTTATCGCCTCTCCACGCCACTAAAAAACAAAACTCTTTATTATTATTATTATTATTATTATTATTATTAGAATGCTTCCCTCTAGGGCAGTTACCATCATTTGCTCCACAGTGTACTTTAGAGGTACAACTACATTGTATTATTAACAGTGGTTTCTGGTTCCAATGATTCCCTTGGGCATAGGGCAGGATGGTATGCTTTAAAAATGACACCTAAGAGATTCTAATATGCAAACTCTCACATTTCTATTATTTCCTTCTTAGATACAATATTGGCCAAAGGAAGAATCTTTGTACTTATTTCTAAAAGTTAGAAATAGTTCTTAAATATAATCAACATTTTGCCTCCACTAAAACAAGCTAAGTTTATTTAACCTACGAACATGCCATTTTGTTACACGGAGCCTTATTATAATCCTAGAACAAACTTAGTTTAGTCTTGAGATGCCTCCATATTAATGTATTACTAAATGCCGTTTATAGTATTTAAGATTGTCAAGTATATGCATACTAGTGAGCTTAATCAAGTTTTAAATTTTTGGTAATCTTTTCAAAATTTGGGATATTTGGTTGCAAGCCACAGGGATTGGTTTCTTGTGAAGCAAATTACAATTAACAGGGGGAAAGTTCCCACAGAATCGAGGAGAAAGCTGAAGGAGCAGAGAGACACAGAGGCACTTACGCATGCCCTTCTCACTATGAACTCATCTCAACCACTTTCTTAAACTATTACAGGAGCAGGTGAACAAGTTTACCTAGTTTTGGTAGCATCTTGACAATAACGTTCAGGAGAGTGACTGAGAGTCCCAGCAAAAGGCTCTCCTGTGGGGAATTAATTCTACAGATGGGGATTGAGTACAACTTAAAAATACATATAGTGAGCAGAAAATGAAAAGACGCTCATACTGATTGAATTGCATGTCCCCAATTTTCCCGCGCTCACGAACACGGGCACCATCAGCTACCTGCACGTCAGAGACGGCTGTTCAGTGCGATCCCTCAGAAGCTCCGAGCGCAGTGTGACCTCCTCTCTCAGTGTCCGCCAGGCGCGCAGCGGGAGGGGCGGGGCCCGGGCGTCCCCTCACGGCTCCAGGCTGGGAGCCGGAAGTGACGCGCGAGTGCCGTTGGGCGGCGGTGCGCTCACGTGCCCCATGGCGCCTCCTCGGCCCTGGGAGGTCGCGGTCCAGACCCCGATGCCGGCGACGCTTACTGGAGCCACGGCGGTGGAGGAAGACGGGCCGCGCCCGCCCCTCGTCGGCCAGCGCAGTGAGTGTGGGCGGCGGCCCTGAGCCTGGAACCGCAGCCGCAGTCTGTCCCGGGCGTGTCCTGCCCTTTCTTCGTGGGGTCCCAGTGTAAGGGCTCCCGTGAGGGCCACACGGGGGCGGGGCGCGGCCGTGGGACGCAGGTGCAGACCGGTCTTCATGGGGCCCCAGGGCGGTGCGGGCTCAGTGACGTGTCCTCGCGTGCTGGCTCAGGTGAGTCCCTCACGTGCTGGCTCGGGTGCGTGTCCTCGCATGCTGGCTCGGGTGCGTGTCCTCGCGTGCTGGCTCGGGTGAGTGTCCTCGCGTGCTGGCTCGGGTGCGTGTCCTCCCGTGCTGGCTCGGGTGCGTGTCCTCGCGTGCTGGCTCGGGTGAGTCCCCTTGCGTGCTGGCTCGGGTGCGTGTCCTCGCGTGCTTGCTCGGGTGCGTGTCCTCGTGTGCTGGCTCTGGCGCACGGTCCCGGCTGGGTGCGCGGGCTTTCGGGCTTCAGGCTCCGTGCGTGGCGGTTGCCGTCACGGAGGTGTGTGTTCCGTCCGCTGTTTCTTGTGCTAAGTGGGGGGCCATCGGAGAGTGCCTTGGAGTCCGCTCATCATGAACCCAGGACAGCAGCAGCGTTTGCTTGTCGGTGACTTAAAAAGTCAGTTTTTTTAATCATCTTTCGCTCACTTATAAATTAAAGCCAACAGCAGACTTTGAAGCATTTCTGCCAGACAGTTCCGATTTGGAAGTTAGTTTAGGTGGCACTTACTGTAAGATATGAAGGTGGTCCAAGGGGGCAGGAATGGGGTCATCCCCAAAAGGAAAATAATCCCTCCAGTCGCCGATGTAGAAATTCATCGGTGAGACCACCCTGTGCCAGGAAGCGGTAGGGTCAGCACAGAGGTCCAGGGGAGTGCACAGGTGAGGAGGGAAGCAGCGCCTGAGAAGGCCAGGTCTGGGGGTCGCTGGAGAGCAGTGAAACCAGCAGGAAGGCGTCTTCTGGGCGGATGTGCAGAGACGAGAGAACCCTGGGGGCGTGCCCGTCTGTGCTGTGTGGGAGCAGGGTCCTCCCGTGGGCCCGTGTCCGGTTCCCAGGGTGATGCGCTGGCTGTTGGATGAGGAGGTGCCGAGGAGGGACCCCTGGGCTGTGTCCCAGGATGGGGCGGGAGAGGGGTGGTGGCCCAGCTCAGGGCTCCACCGAGGGTGATCCTTTGCGGAGACCGAGAGCACCCACTAGAAGCAGTCAGTGGACAATTGGAGGGGGTCTGGCTCTCAGGAGACGAGTGTTAACGGAGAACTTTGGGGTCACAGAACCAGCAGGCAGATTCGCAGCTCGTCTTTGTCAAGAAAGCACATTGCTTGTAGCATATTGTATGTTGATTTTCTCCACTGCCACTGATGGTGGCTTTTCCACTTTATATTTAAGGAAACTAAGGTGCAGATTAAGTGCTTTGCTCATTAACCAATCACCTAACTATGTTGTACAGGTGCTAATTGGGAGTCTTAATTATTGTCCTGTGTATTTAAATATATTGTTTTCATATTAGATGTCAATTCTGAAACAAATGACCGTGACTCTGTATTGATAAAAATCAGGTATTAGCTGCAACACCGTATCGCTGAGTATCATTGTATTTTAATGACTTGGATAACCTTCCTATTACTGAGAAGTAAGTGTCATACTGAAAATTGTTAAAAAATTAATTAAGCACATTGGGATCACAGACCCAGTCATTGTCTGTGTTTTAGTGTATAAGCGTGTTGCCAGCTCCCAGGAGGAGTTACCCAATGAGCCTCAGGAATCTGTATCCGTGCTGGTCTGTCTGATGGCAGGTCACACAGTTAAGTCTGCAGGACAGAACACCCGCCGTGTTTAACAGTTGTGCCGGTGACTAAAATCAGACCGAGAGGTGGCTGTGCTCCCCGGATTCATAGTCTCACAGGTCCGAGTGTGGCGGCCACAGGAGGATGGTGATGGAACCTGCCCAAGGGAGTCACCCTCTGACCCGCTGGTGGCCCAGCCAGTCTCTGAACTCTGCAGCATCCGCGTCTGCACTCGGTGCTGTCCCAGTGCCACAGCGGAGGTGCTGGCTGTGCTCGGAAACATCAGCTCGAGCTGCACACGCCCGTCCCTGCAGGTGGCTCCTGGGGCTGAGATGCTGGCAGTGGGCGGAGAGGACCATGCTCCCGGCAGAGGCAGGACTTCCTGCGCGTGGTAAGCAGGTGTGTGGCTCACACCCGTTTTGGAAGGAGCACTTGGATGCAGTTCTGTTTCTTACTTTGAGAGGAACATTTATTTAGGGAAAATAATGGTACATGGTGTTTTAACATACTGTTTGTGATTTTAGCGTGTGGGAATATGGGGTTCTGTGGATACACTTGGGTGTTCCAGCATTTAAGGGTCCTTCATGGATGTTGTATGTTTTAGAATGTGCCACAGCCTTAGGAAATGAGTGTTTTGAACAAATTCCTATAACTTTAAATTGGGTGATATCTATAAAGCTTTCCATTTCTGGGTGCTTCCAAAACCTTACACCCAGTTGCAGTCTTACTAACAGTTTATAAGATGACACCTCTTACATCCTTCCCCAGACAGGGTATTTTAAAGTATCTGCTGGTTTCATTGGAAAGAAAACACCTAAGTGTAACTGAAACTTCTTTGAGTCCCAGAAATATGGAACACACTTCTGTCTTGAATGTGTTGGAACTGTGGGCATGTCCCTTCCGGGGGGAGAGGGGCTGTGACTACCTAGCACCTCCTGACAGGTCACACCTGTTAGCATCAGATCATCACTCCTGAGAGGCGCTTCCCTTTAGACAGTCCCCGTGTGTTTCCACCTGTTGCCATGGTTTTTGCACTGAGAAGGGGTCCCCACCTCTGCCCGCCACCATGTTTCAGGTGGATGCTCTGTGATGTCCAGAGTCCAGGAGGCAGCCGGGATCCCCTCCCCTCCCCCACCCCGGGGTCTCCTTGTGGCCATAAGAAGTCTCTCCCAAACCCACCCACATGTGTTCTAGAACTTACTGGATTGTGTGCCTGGTTGTCGTAGGGATGCAGCAGAGGTCACCAAGGCCTGGCTGCTTGGTGGGAGCATCTGCTGGGATGTGAGCTGCACCCCCACAGAAAGGGGAACTCTTTCACATCCAGGTGTGTGCTGTGTCCTTCACCTACCATCTCACCATGAGGTCCCACAGCGTCTCCAGGTCCAGGTCCGTGTGGGTTGTCCAGGTGTTGCTGAAAGAGGAGAGAGGGACAGTTGGGAGTTATTCCCTGTGTCTGTGTGTTGGGGGGGGTGATGGGACCACAAGATTTTTCAGAGGGGCCCAGGGAACAGGAGGCCGAGCGGGGGGGCATCAATGGGGTAGGAGCAGAGTACCTGGAGAGGTTAGCGGGCAGCCCAGGGCCAGGCTGGCTTCCAAAGCCAGGGGTGTCCCTACATTAAAGGACAAGGACAGAAGACACTGCAGGTTCTAGCAGAACCCACGCAGACTGAAGGCAAGACACGGAAACAGGCCTAGGGAGCGAAAGAAGCAGCGTGGTCGTCGGGACCAGAGCAGGGGGTTCCTGTGTGCACCGATGCCTTATGTAAGTGATTTGACTTTATCACAACTGTTCCTCCCTCCAACTTCACATGTGGCTGTCCTTCACGGCCATCAGGACTCAGCACAGGTCAGAGCTCGAGCTGGGCAGGTAGGATTTTCTGCAGCGACTTGCCTCTGGTCCGAGAGACCCCGTGGTCAGGTTGGCTGTATGGTCAGCAAGGCTCCTGGCCTGGATGCTGAGGCCTGAAGGTGAACGTGAGGATGGAGAAGTCTGAGTGACAGGGACACAGGCAGAGTGTGGCAGGCCGGTGAGTAGCTTTGCTCAGCCCTGCAGGGTTGGAGTGTCAGATTCCTGAGATGAGCACAGAGTTCCCACACCTGCTGTTTCCTGAGTAGCTCTGATCTTTTACTGGCTGGCCACTCACTGGCCCCCAGAAAGGACCGGGTGGGCTGCTAATGTCCGGGTCAGAGTAACTCCGCTGAGGCCAAAGGGACAGCAGGCAGAGGGCGTAAACTCTCCCACTGGGCAGACGTCTGCCTGCTGTCCCCCACCTTGTCCATGGCAGAGGGTCGGTTTGTCAGAGTCCACGCACTGAGGAGTCAGTGCATCCCTGTGCATTCTCAGTGAACCGCGCCTGGGCTGGGAGCTGGAGGTAGTGACCGGAGATGCCCAGCTCCTTTCGCCTGCTGAACGGGCCTTTGGTCTTACAGCGATGATGGATGAAGTTGTCTAGGCTCTGCAGGATGTGATCAAACACTGGGTCCCAAGGCACTAGCTGGTAAAGTGCTTTGGCTGAGTCCATAATGAGTAAGGTAGAGAGAAAAAGAGAAAACGAAATCACATTGTAGGGAAATCTACTCTGTAGTGTTTGAAAAGGCTGTTCCCTGTTGGCTTGACCTGTTAGTAAATACAAACCACATATTTGTATTACCTTTTTATCTATAATTCTAAAATAACCGGAGATCAAGGGCAATCTGTTTAGTTGGAAAATAGTAATATTTTTTGGAGACCCAAAGGTAAAAGAAAATGTCATTTAAATTAAAAATATAAATTTACCTTCTAAAAAATTAAGTTTAAGACATTAAGCGCCGTGTCTGTCACCGGTGACTGGCACTGTACTTTCCGATCAGACCGCATCAGTCACTGGTGACTGACAGTATACTTTTCTAAAGTATTTAGAAAGCATTTCTGAAAGAATACAGAGTACAGATTGAAATAAATACATACAAGAAATATATCTGAAGTTATACATGCAGTCTTATGGCAAACTTACACAGATCTCCGACTGCCAGCTATCGGTGAAATCGGATGTGGGGGCTAAACGGAAAGGGAGACAAAACAGGCTGAGTGCTTAACGCGTTAAGTTGTTGAATGTGCAATAATTCACATGACTCAGAAATAAAAAACCTGAAAATGCATTCATTATAAAGTCTGCCTTCCATCTCTCCTCCTCTGCTCAGTTTGTCTATATTCCTCTGTGTAAGAAATTCTTTCTGATTGATTTCTTGGAGCTCTTTATGTGTTAAGGATAGGAATATGATTAGTTTCTTGTGTACTCTGAGTTTCCTAATGTGTGTATATATAAAGAAATAGAACTGGGGGGGCTCACTTGCACCCTCTCTGTTTTTACACTAGTAATAGGATATTATCCTTGCTCTTTGGCTCAGTGGATTGAGCGTCGGCCTGCGAGCTAAGTGTCGCTGGTTCGATCTTCCAGTCAGGGCACATCAGAGAAGGAAAACTCTGACTCCAAAAAACCTCCGCTGCCTTGCGGCATACCTCTTCAGGGGAAAGGCTAAGGGAGTAAACCCCGACAGAAAATCCGGAGCCGGAGTCCCTAAGGCGGTTTGAACGTTGTAGTCAACACCGGCAACTCCTGCGGCGCACCTGAAGCCATGCTGTATTGACTCCGTCTTTCCCTTGGACCCTTCAGCTGCGAAGAGAGGGGGGGTCTGCTGCATGGGCAACAGCAGACCCTCCATATCACCCTGCCCAGGCTCTGTAGCTTCAGCTTCACTGGAGAGGACACTCCAGCGTCATCGCAAGATGTCGATTCAACACGGGAGGAGACAGATACCGCGTCACTCCCGAGTCGGACTGCACAACCATTCTCGGCGGTGCAGATAGACTCTTAAGAAGCTACACCATCGTCTCTCGAGACGGACGGCTGCCTATACGATACGATGTACTGTACTCTACCTGTCTCTTTGTTTAATGGTATATATAGGAAAGTCCTCCATAGTAGTACGTGGAATACTTTTCCATTTTTCAGAGGTACATAGCATTTCATTGTATGAATGTTTTCTACTGACGAACACTTAACGTTTCAAATCCTTTGTTATAACAAATGATGCTGCACTAAAAGCCTTGATCTGTGTCATTTAGCACATATATTTAGTATCAATTCCTAGGAGTAAAATTGTTCCAAAGATATGTGCCCTTGTAATTTTATAGCTTTTTTCAAATTATTCTCCAAATACATTACAAAATTTACTCATCTAATGTATTAATGTAAAAATGTCTCTATCTCCAGTCTCATTAACTGTTACAAAAATGCTTGACTTTTGCCAATCTAAAAGTTTTTCTGTTATTAATAAGGCTGAGTATCATTTTTTTTCATTTTTATTTTTTGGTTTTTCAATTACAGTTGTCCCATTTTTCCCCCATTGCTCCCCCCACCCAGCCCATCCCTTCTCCCACAATCATATCCCTCCCCCTTGTCCATGTCCATGAGTCCTTCATACACGTTCCTTGACTAGACCCTTCCCTTACTTATTCTTCTTCTTTCCCTCCCCCCTCCCCGCTACTGACTAGTGTTCTAGTCTTTGCCTATTTAGTTCGTTTGTTTGTGTTGCTCTTTAGTTTCCTATATTAGGTGATATCATATGGTATTTTGCTTTCTTTGCCTGGCTTATTTCACTAAGCATAATTCTCTCTAGTTCCATCCATGTTGTCGCAAATGGCAGGAGTTCCTTTTTTCTCTCTGCTGCATAGTATTCCATTGTGTAAATGCACCACAGTTTTTTGATCCACTCATCTATAGATGGGCACTTAGGCTGTTCCCAGCACTTGGCTATTGTAAACAGGGCTGCTATGAACATAGGGGTGCATAGGTTCTTTTGAATTAGGGTTTTAGGGTTTTTCGGTTATAATCCTAGCAGTGGAATTGCTGGTTCAAAAGGCAGTTCCATTTTTAGTTTTTTGAGGTAATTCCACACTGTTTTCTATAGTGGCTGCACCAGTCTGCATTCCCACCAACAGTGCAGTAGGGTTCCCGTTTCTCCGCATCCTCGCCAGCACTTGTTTGTTGATTTGTTGATGATGGCCATTCTGACTGATGTGAAGTGGTATCTCATTGTGGTTTTTATTTGCATCTCCCTGATGGCTAATGATGTTGAGCATTTTTTCATGTGCCTATGGACCTTCTGTATGTCCTCTTCAGAGAAGTGTTTGTTCAGGTCCTTTGCCCATTTTTAAATTGGGTTGTCTGTTTTCTTGATGTTGAGTCGTATAAGCTCTTTCTATATTTTGGAGATCAGTCCCCTGTCTGTGATGTCATTGGAAAATATGTTTTCCCATATGGTTGGTTTCCTTTTCATCTTGCTGATGTTTTCTTTTGCTGAGCAGAAACTTCTTAGTTTGATGTAGTCCCATTTGTTTATTTTTTCCTTTATTTCTCTTGCCTTAGGAGATGTATCCATGAAGATATGGTTACATGGGATATCTGAAATTTTCCTGCCTATGTTTTCCTCTAGAACTTTTATGGTGTCACGGCTTACATTTAAGTCTTTAATCCATCTTGAGTTTATTCTTGTGTGTGGTGTAAGTTGGTGGTCTAGTTTCATTTTTTTGCACGTCCCTGTCCAGTTCTGCCAACACCATTTGTTAAAGAGGCTCTTCTCACTCCATTTTATGTTCCTTCCTCCTTTATCAAAGATTAGTTGACCATAGAGGCCTGGGTTTATTTCCGGGCTTTCAATTCCGTTCCACTGATCTGTATGTCTGTTCTTATGCCAGTACCAGACTGTTTTGATCACAGTGGCTTTATAGTATTGTTTGATGTCTGGTATCGTGATTCCTCCTGCTGTGTTCTTCTGTTTCAAGATTGCTTTTGCTATTTGGGGTCCTTTTTGGTTCCATATGAATTTTTGGAGGATTTGTTTTAGGTCAGTGAAATATGTCATTGGTATTTTAATAGGGATTGCATTGAATCTGTACATTGCTTTGGGTAGTATGGCCATTTTGATTATGTTGATTCTTCCCATCCAAGAACATGGTATTTGCTTCCATTTATTTGTATCTTCCTTAATTTCTTTCTTCAATGTTGCATAATTTTCAGTGTACAGGTCTTTTATCTCTTTGGTTAAGTTTATTGCTAGGTACTTTATTTTTCTTGTTGCTATAGTAAATGGTATTTTCTTTTTTGTCTCTGTCTCTGATATTTTATTGTTGGTGTACAGAAATGCCTTAGATTTCTGTATATTTATTCTGTACCCTGCTATTTTGCTAAATTCACTTATTATATTGAGTAGTCTTTTAGTGGAGTTTATAGGGTTTTCTAGGTACACTATCATGTCATCTGCAAATAGTGATAGTTTTACTTCTTCTTTCCCAATTTGGATGCCTTTTATTTCTTTGTCTTGTCTGATTGCTGTGGCTAGGACTTCCAGCACTATGTTGAATAGAAGTGGGGAGAGTGGACAGCCTTGTCTAGTTCCTGATCTCAGGAGGAATGCTTTCAGTTTTTGTCCATTGAGTATGATGTTGGCTTCAGGCTTCTCATATATAGCCTTAATTATGTTAAAGTATGCTCCCCCTATTCCCATTTTGCTGTGTTTTCATCATAAATGGGTGTTGAACTTTATCAAATGCTTTTTCTGCATCTCTAGATATGATCATATGATTTTTGTCCTTCATTTTGTTTAGGGTATGTATTATATTTATTGATTTGCGAATATTAAACCATCCTTGCATCCCTGGGATGAATCCCACTTGATCATGGTGTATGATCTTTTTGATGTATTGCTGGATCCGGTTTGCGAAAATTTTATTGAGGATTTTAGCATCTATGTTCATCAGTGATATTGGCCTATAGTCTTCTTTCTTTGCCGTGTCTTGACCTGGTTTTGGGATTAGGGTAATCCTGGCTTCATAGAAAGAGTTTGGAATTTTTCCCTCTTCTTGGATTTTTTGGAACAGTTTGAGGAGAGTAGGAGTTAGTTCTTCCCTAAATGTTTTGTAAAATTCACCTGTGAAGCCATTCGGTCCAGGGCTTTTGTGTGCAGGGAGATTTTTGATTACTATTTCAATTTCCTTCTTTGTTATTGGTCTGTTGAGACTTTCTACTTCCTCTTGATTCAGTTTTGGAAGGTTATATGTTTCTAGAAATCTGTCCATTTCTAATAGGTTGTCAAATTTGTTGCCATATAGTTGTTTGTAGTAATTTCTTATAATTGTTTGTATTTCTGAGGTATCAGTTTTGATTTCTCCTCTTTCATTTCTGATTTTGTTTATTTGGGTCTTCTCTCTTTTGTTCTTGATGAGCCTGGCTAGAGGCTTGTCGATTTTGTTTATTTTTTCAAAGAACCAGCTCCTAGTTTTTTTGATTTTTTGGATTGTTCGTTTAGTTTCTATGTCATTTAATTCTGCTTTGATCTTGATGATTTCCTTTCTTCTTTTTGCCCTAGGCTTTGTTTGTTGTTGTTGTTCTAGTTCTTGTAGCTTTAGGGTTAGGTTTTTTATTTGAGGTTCTTCTAGTCTTTTCAGATATGCCTGTATTGCTATGAACTTCCCTCTTAGGACTGCTTTTGCTGTGTCCCATAGGTTTTGGGCTGTTGTGTGTTCATTGTCATTAGTTTCTAGAAATTTCTTGATTTCCTCTTTGATGTCATTGTTAACCCATTCATTATTTAAGAGCGTGTTATTCATTCTCCATGAGTTTGGGCATCTTTGATTTTTTTCCCTGAGGTTGATTTTTAGTTTCAAGGCATTGTGGTCTGAAAAGATGCTTGATATGATTTCAATTTTCTTGAATTTGTTGAGGCTTGTTTTGTGTCCTATTATGTGATCTATCTTTCAAAATGTCCCATGTGCCTTTGAAAAGAATGTATATTTTGCTTCTTTGGGGTGAAAAGTTCTATATATATCAGTTAAGTCCATGTGGTTTAGTGTCTTGTTCAATGCCTGTATATCTTTGGTGTTTCTTTGCTTGGATGATCTGTCTATTGTTGATACTGGAGTGTTGAAGTCCCCTACTATGAGTGTGTTGTTGTTAATATCCTTCTTGTGGTCTTCTAGTATTTGCTTTATGTATTTGGGTGCTCCTATGTTGGGTGCATATATGTTTATCAGTGTTATATCTTCTTCATGGATTGTTCCTTCAAGTATTATGAAATGTCCTTCTTTGTCTCTTTTTATTGTCCTTGCTTTGAAATCCGTTCTGTCTGATATGAGGACTGCTACCCCAGCTTTTTTTTTTCAGGTCTATTTGCTTGGAATATTTTTTTATATCCCTTTACTTTCAGTCTATGTAAATCTTTTGTTTTGAGGTGTGTTTCTTGTAGACAGCAAATATGTGCGTCCTGTTTTCTTATCCATTCCGTTACCCTATGTCTTTTAATTGGAGCATTTAATCTATTTACATTTAAGGTTATTATTGACATGTGTTTATTCATTTCCCTTTGTATCTCTGTTCCTCTACTCCTTTTTTGTTTTTTCTCTTCCTTTTTCTTAGAATATTCCCTTGAGCATCTCTTGCAATGCTGGTTTGGTGGAGATGTATCCTTTCAGTCTTCCCTTGTCTGAGAAACTGCTTATTTCACCTTCTCTTTTGAATGAGAGCCTTGCTGGGTAGAGTATTCTTGGTTGTAGGCCTTTGTTTTTCATTGCTTGAAATATTTTTGACCATTCCCTTCTGGCTTGTAATGTTTCTGTTGAGAAATTGGTCGATAGCCTTATTGGAGCTCCCTTGTAAGTTATTTGCTGTTTTTCTCTTGCTGCTTTTAGGATTCTCTCTTTGTCTTGAAATGTTGCCATTTTAACTATGATGTACCTTGGAGTGGGTTTTGGGGGGTTCCTCTTTATTGGAACTCTCAGTGCTTCTTGGACTTGCATAACTTTTTCTCTCATCAGGTTGGGAAAATTTTCTGTCACTATTTCTCCTATCACTTTTTCAATTCCATGCTCCTTTTCTTCTCCCTTTCTTATTCCGATGATCCTGATATTATTTCTTTTCATGCTATCCTGTAATTCCCTTACATCTTGTTCATATTTTTCTCAATCTTTTTTCATTTTGCTGTATCATTTGAGAATTATTTCCTACGTTATCCTCTAGCTCACTAATACGATCCTCTGCTTCATTTAGTCTGTTTTTGACTGATTCTGCTGTGTTTTTCAGTTCAGAGATTGCATTCTTCATTTCTTCCTGGTTCTTGTTGATAGTTTCTCTGTCCTTTTTTATGCTGGTGTAGTTCTCTGCAAGTTCCCTGTAATTTTCTTGAAGCTGTTGGTAACGTCCTTGGAGGCTGTCATAGTTGTTTTTGTGGTTTTCGAGCCTATTGAGCTTCTTCACCACCATAGTTTTGAATTCCATGTCTGACATTTGGGCTATGTCTATTCCATCTCACTCTCTTTCTGGGGATTCCTCTTTTCTTTTCATCGAGAGGTTGTTTCTGCGTCTTACCATGTTGGATTCTTCTTGTTTGTTTTTGTTTGGATTTGTCTGCTTTGCCTTCCCACCTTTGTGGTATGAGATTCTTTATGGTAGATCTGGGGGTTTCAGTGGTGCAGTCTCTCTGATCTCCTGAGCCTGATGTTCTTGGGGTACCTTTTATATTGTTTGTTAATGCTGTCTGGTTCTGTTTCAGATGCTTTTTGTTAGGATCTTCCTTCTGGCTAGTTGATTGAGAGGCACTCTACCCACTTTATCTTGAATTCTTTTTGTGGAGATGTCAGTTCAGCCTCTGTGTGTTGTCTTGTTTTTCCGTATCCACAGCTGGTCTAATGGGGTGGGGCAGAGGCTCCCGTTCCCTGCAGCAGTGGGCCCCCGCACGGCGCGTTCCTTCGGTGCCTGTTGGAGCCAGCCAAGGTGTCTTTGCAGGCACGCCTGTGAGCGGGTAAGGTGGCCCGGGAGCCCGCCTCAGGCCTGTCGCGCAGCACTTGGGAGTTTCCCAAAGTGGCCGGGGGGCTCGCCTCAGGCCTGCCGCGCTGTGCTCGGGAGTTGGTCTCTCGCCTGCCAGTGCTGGGCCCGAGACCCACATGTCAAGGCTGAGCATCGTTACGTATTTTCTCTTCAGCGGACTAGCTCGTGAAAGGGGTAGCCCAGTTATCTGTTGGGCTGCTGCTGTTTGTCGTTTTTATTGATTTCTAGGAGCTCTGTACATACTAAGGGTACAGGTCGTAATAGGTGCTAAAATATAACTTTATTGAATTTCTTGGAGTGACGTTTGTTAATAAAATTATATATGTTTCAGGGATATCATGCTATAATGCGTCATCTGAATATAGCATTCTGTGTTCATCACGACAAGCTGGGTGTCCCTCCCTGAGCATTTATCCCCCTTCACTCCCACCCCATTTCTCTCTGTTAATCACCAGACTGTTGTCTGTCTGTAGAAGTATATATATTTCTTTGTTGTCTGTCTTGATTTATAAATATGCTGGTGGCAGGTTTTTCATGTAGAAGTTTTATTGTTATGCAGTTTAATCTATGAATTCTTTTACTGCATTTGGGTTTTCAGTTTTAATTAAAAGTCTTCCATTGACTACAAAGCCGTAAAGGAATGTGCTTGTGGTTTCTCTCAGTACTTTGATGGTTTTACTTTTAACACTTAAAAATGACTTATTTGGAATTTATTTTGATGAACAGAGTGAGATATCGGTGCAACTTTTTAAAATTTATTTTCCTATCTACTGACTCAGTTGTCCTAAATGTCATTGATCACAGTCATTTTTTACTACTTATTTGATGTGTCACCTTTATTATATATTAATTTCCCCCATATTTTGTTTCCTGTACTTTCTGTGTTTGTCTGTTGTTCCTCATGTCTATTCATGAGCCAGCACAGCAGTGTCTGAACTTGGACCCTTATGTGATTCAGGAACCAGTGGGGCTGCCTCCCTCTCTGAACTCTTTCTTTAGAAAAGGACGTTGTCTGTTCTTGTTTGTTTCTTTTTCTATTTGAACTTTAGAGTCAGATTGTCTAGTCCTTGCCCCACAATAAAAGAATTAAAACACAAAGATCCAGAAAAACATGGATATGGATTTTTATTTTTATTGAAGTTGCATTAAATTATACAATAAGTTGGAGAAATTGACATTCCAGATGTTGACCCTTCCTAATGAATTATGTTGTAAGTTTGAAGGTTTTCACTTGTCGTCTTTGGGGCTTAGCTGTAGCTTATCGCGTGCTCTGTCACTCTGCTCCTCATGGGTGCCGCCCACCTGCACCCTCTCCTGGAGTACCGTGCACTCAGATCTGCAAGCCCTGCCCACCTGTGTCCCAAACGGGGTACTCCAAGAAGTCACCATGGGCAGGACCCAGTGGCAGACGGGTCGTTCTGTGGATGGACCTAGAGGCATGAATGGGACCAGTGGAGCCTGCAGCCTGAAGATCTGAACTTAGACCCACAGCAAATGAGACACGGTGGGGCCATGGCCTGGAGTGTGGCCGGCGGGGAGCCAGGGCACAGAGCTGCCACAGCTGAGCCCATCCTGCCCCAGCAGCCGGGACGATGGGGAGAGGGAGGGCCTGGGAGCAAGCGGGCAGAACAGCATCTTTCAGTGACTGCTCTCAGCCCCAGTTCTGAGTCCAGATCATGGAGGCCCAAGCTGAAGAGCTTTCTTTAAGGCAGACAAGGACGTTAACGGACCGTGGACTGGGTAGATGCAGTCTGGAGGTTTATTAGGCAGTGAGCGATGGCTGCAGGGCTCTGGCAGCAGGAGCAGATGTTTGTCCTCTGAGCAGCTGTCACCTGTGCCCGCAGCAGGAGTTTGTGTCAGATGCTGAGCGGCGTCCACTGTCACACCCAGGCTGGGGTATGAAACACGGTTGACACAAGGTTCATTCTCTGCTTTCCTGTTCCCACGAGTCAGTTGTGAACCGGCCGACCATCTCACCCTCTTGTTTTGACCTTCCCTTCAGGGCACACTGGCCACGATCCGTGGGATCCCCACTCTGGTGGAGCTGTTCGCTCAGGGACAGGCCTGGGCCAGGAGAGGTCGGGGAGCGTTTTCCGCTGGGAACTAATCCTGGGACTGCAGGTCCTGCCATGATTTACTCACTGGATCATTGAAAGGCCCAGGTTCAAAGGGGCAGAATCTACCTTTGTCCCCTGGGAGGAGCTTGGTTCTATCAGTGTGGTCAGAGGCGGAATCAGAGCTTCACCCATCAGCACCTGGAGGGGGACCACATCAGAGCCAGACCGCCTTTTTTCTGGCTGTGGACCGACCCCACTGTGCAGACGACAGGCTCCGTGAAGGGTGCAGTGGCAGGAAGGAGAGGAAGTTTGCCTTGGGGCCCAAGTGCCGGTTCCCAGTATCCTCTTGAGAAGGAGTGGGGAGAGTGTTGACACCACGGCCCACAGGGCACAAACCCCTTCTCTGCAGTGTGGACCCCTCGGTGCCTGCTCTACAGTGGTGATGAGGGTGAACGCGCAGCGCCATACGTGGACCGGCAGCACCCTGCCGTCAGTGTGAGAGGCGACAGGATCTGCTGTGGCATCCGTGCCTCTAGTTCGCTGCATGTGATTAAAAGGGGCACTGCCAGGGCTCTGCCTCAGAAGTGCCTGATCTGCTGGCACATGTGCCTGAAGCCACCTCTCACTCGAGGGGGAGCCCGGGCGGTGAGCTCCTCACTTCCTTCTTTCTCCACCATCATCCTCATGTCCTTTTGCTTGTCCTTGTTGGTGGGTCTCTGCTAGAGTCCACATTGCCCCCTCTATCATCTCCTCTTTCTTCCTCATTCACAGCCATAGTCTCCACTCTCCGTGAAGCCAAAGGTCAACTGATAGGCCCCTTCCGTGTGCCCGCTCCTCCCAGGTGCCTCTGCTTCTGGCTGGGCCTTCCACCTGCTCTCTTCCTCCTCACTCCTCACCGCACCGACTGGCCCTGCCCTGCTGATGCACCGGGGCCTCCCCCCAACTTCTCCCCTGTGCCTCTGTGCACTTAATAGACAAGGTGCACATCCCAGCTTCTCCTTCATAAGCTCCCATGTACGAGCTTCCTGGGCTTCTGCTGCCACTCCCCACCTTTCTCTGCTGCCCCCACCTCCTAGGTCTTGCTCAGCTTCACTGAGAAGCCCATGTCTCTGATGTCAGCACTCAGGCCTGTGGGTGTCCGGCAAAGCCCTGGCGGGACCGCTTCCGCCGCCAGCACCTTCCATCCGTCACTCCCCTGCCCAGTGGGCGGCCTCAGCAGGCAGCAGGCACTTGTGAAACCAGGGGCAGAGCAAAGGGCCTGGTTGGGGCACAGACAAGGATGCTGCCCTTTGTGTGGTGACGGTACCGCTCCTGGGGTACGGATGCCTTCTAGGAAGAGTTAAGAGTTTAGACCAGTAACAGGATATGAAGCTACCAGAACCCATTTTGAACTGTTCGTAGTGAAAACAAATCTATAAGAGCAGACGAAGGAAAGGCTGAATTATGATACTTTCCGGTTTCATCACACAAAATGGTGCACAAAGTGTCACATGAAGAGGCAAAGACACCAGGCTGAGAAACTGTGGGAAAAGGGATGTTTGAGGAGTGTCTGGCAGTTCTTTTAAAGCATTGTTTTTGGATATTGTGATGTGTGTTCTTTTGGTCGGGTTTTTAAAATATGTAATTTGCTGTGATTTCCTTTCCTTTCCTATATGTAGACACGGGCTCTTCTCCTTGCATAGCCCCCTCACCCCCAAACTGTAGGGCCTCCAGTTTCGACAAAGCCCAATTCTGCACTTATTTTTGTGTTCCTTGAGAGGACTTTGTCTGCCTTTGGCTCAAACTATGGCTTTTGTCCCGAGGCTCACAGGTGTCCGCACAGAATAAGCTCCACACGGCGCCTGACCCTTTCTTCCCCATTTTCCATGGGGGGCCACAGTTTCTGACCCTAGCAGCTGCACTGGGTCATGCTCACATTGCAAACTAAACCACAGTAATACTCGGGGTGTGGCTGCAGTTTTAGTCAAGAATTTGGAGAGCATCTGGGAAACAAGCTTTGGGAAATACTTTCTACCTTTCATTCTTAATCAAGCCTGTGTGGTAGTGACGTCATGAATTTTAGGAAGGGCTCTTCTCCACAGGAGGATGATGCAGTTTTAATGGCGGCTTTGAATGGAGAGCCAGGTGAGGAGGTGGAGGGCAGGAGAGGAGAGCTGATGGTCAGAGCAACTCTGTGTGGGAACCTGCAGAAGGGGGACACACTCACAGTTGCAGGGGACAAACAGAAGGGCTCCTAGATGGCAGGCAGTGACTGGGTGTGTGCCCCTGCCCAGCCTGCCTCAGCAGCACGCAGGACCCTGACTGCAGGACTGATGGACCGATGACAACGAGTGGGGACAAAAACTTCCACCTTCACCTGGAGGCCTTGGCTTCCTATCAGACACTTTGTGCATCTCCGCAGCCCAGACAGAAGGTGGCTCTATGGGCTGTCCCCTGGCCAGCACTGGGCCTGGGGCCTTCCTGCCTGAGCAGGGCCAGGAGGGAGGGAGGGAGGGAGGGGAGGGCTGCTTCCCAGTCTGTGACTGCGCAGGAGACGGGAAAGGCTCTTTGCTCTTCGTATGGAGCTGTGTTTGGTGTCTTTTCGGGCCTTGGACTCTGCTGTCTGAGCCCTTGTGATTCAGTGTCCCCATCGTCACCCCACTGTGTCCCAGTCTCTGGGCCGCTGTAAAGCTCCGATCCCATGTCTGATGCACTGTGATGCTGATGACCACAAATACTGCTGGGAATGATGACTGGGCATGGATTTTAGTTGTTCCCCACAGGTGACAAAGAGTGTGGTTCACTCCGTTCACATTATTTCCCACAGATGGACTCATCTGGGCTGTGCTTTGGAAGAGGCTGATCAGGACGAAACTCACAAATTCCCAGCTGGCCTGCGGGGCAGAGCAAGGTGGGTGATGAGACGGGGCTGTGACATCATTTGCACTGTGCATTAGTGAAACAGGGAGTCATATTTGGAACATGAGTTTTATTTGGGATTTTATGGCTTAAGATGATTGTTGGGAGCCCCATGGCCTCCCGGGCACCAGCAGCAGCTGCCGGCCTGTCAGGAACCGGGCAGTTCCCCAGGCCTGGCTGTTGGCGGCCGAGGTGGTGAAGGCAGAGCATGTGTCCAGGGTCCTGGTCTAGTTAGTGACTAGGTTATTTTAGTCTATGACACAGCATAAGTATATAAATACTTGGCTTTCTTTCCAGGGGAGGCCTTTCAGTATTGGGGCTCCTCCTTTGAGGAATTAGAATTGTGTACTGTCAGGTATGAGATCAAATGGAACTGCTGTGAGTTCTGCAATCAGGGCTGTCAGCAACCTGCAACCCAGTGTCTTGGGGTCGGATGCGTTTCAAGCGCGACAGACCCACTGTAGCCCAAACGTATTGCAGCGCCACAGCTGCCATGCGGTGTGGCATGGTTTTGGGAACCTGCCACCAGAAGTTGTTAATGAGAGCGTTGTAGCCATTCATGGGGCCTTTGTAAGGCACATGAGTCTAACAAGAAAGCGGTGACCTTTGGTGACATGACTACACAGGAAGATCCTACTGGTGTAGGACTGTCTGTGACCCCGTGGGGCAACGCTCTGTGGGAGAGCACAGGTGGGACAGTGGCCATGGCAGCTGTGAGTGGTTCCCCCTGGGAAGCCATTGAGGAACCTGAGGCGGCCTCACTGCACATCGGGACTGTGTGTTGTTTATGCTGTCAGTCGCCGTGAGATGACCAGGTGAAAGATCTGGGTTTATCCTTGAACCAGCATGCATTTCAGGGCACACTGGGCACCTCTCGGAGTCCATACTTCTTCCCCAAGAAGTAGAAGAAGAAGGGGGCAAGATCGGGCCACCCTGTTATTCTACAATCAGTGGCAGCTTGAGGTGTAATGCCACATTTCCTGGACTTCTGTAATTACTTTCTCAGGCTCTCTCTATTGTGGAAAGGAAGTAAAAATAGGATTAAAATGTAAATTTTAGGAAGAAATGTGTTTTCAAAACTTCAATATAATCCTTCTTATGATAAAGTGTTTGAACTTGTTTTCCTTAGATTTACTACTTATCAGTGTATCAAGAACATACTCTCTCAGAAACTCCATGCAATTTCTTGGGTTCACAACTGGTCTCAGAAGCCAAAACCCTGCACTCTCTACCAATTTTGTACCAACAGTTCTGTGTAAAGATGTAAGGAAATTTAACTTTTTTTGTGGGGTGGGGGGCAGTGAGGGAAAAAAACCAATATATTGTTATGTTGCCAAGAGCAAAATTGAACCAGGTCAAATACGTTCAGAAAAGAAGCACTGTGCTCTTTCCCTTCAATCACGACCTTTGCACCTTCCCCCACTGACCTCGGTTGGCCCTGGACCCCGTGTTCAAAAGGTGCCTGCCAAGCACCCCTGTTGGAGGTGGGTCAGGTCCTCCCTTGGGGACTGAGGGGATTCAGAGCTGTGTGTGGGTGAGTCCCTGTCAAGAATGCTGATGAGGTGGACGGCTGTGGTGCCTTCAGGACTGAAATTTTAGGGAACAATTAAGCTGCCATCTCTCTAGATGGACCCCCTGACACATTGCTGGGGGGCATCATGGGTCACAGTGCCATTGCATCACAACCTTTGCTTTATGATGTCACCAGGGCATCGTCCTTAGTCCCACAACATCAGGTGTCATCTGAGGCCTCAGAGGAGGAGCTGCTGCTGTAGCCGAGAGCTGAGGTGGCCCCAGCCACGGTCCCTATCAAGGTAAGGAGGGCTCTTGTCCTGTACACCTAGCTTCCTCTCTGCCGGAAGGGGCCACCTGCCACCCACCTCCCCCTCAGTTCCTGCTGCCTCCTCCCGTGTGTCACTGAGATGCTTTCCCAGCAGCACAGGTCAAACGTAGGCCTTTTGAGACATCCTTGTCTTTGGAGTTGTCTTCATTGCTTTGTCTAAATGTGGCTAAATGGCAAGGAGTGAGGGTTGTAAACCTTAATTATACTTTGAGTTCGGGAGATGTGTTCACCTGGAGCTTGGGAGTTCATTCACGATCATAGTAACCACACAAGGAGAAAGGGAGGGGAGTGGGGAAGCAGCATCCGTCATTTGTCTCTTTCTCTCCATCCTGTCACCATGTCACTTGGACAATGTCAATTCTGTGACTGGGGCCTGGACGAGCCTTTGCTAGTGGCCCAGCGGCATCTGTGCCGGACGCCATGTGGAGCGGCCACGCTGCCCCAGAGCCCCACCGGAATGATTTTCCTTTTTCTGCCAACTTCCATCTCCATTCTGTGTCTCCACAGGAAATTTGCTCCCATCATCAGCACGAATCGTCTCCTCAAACGCGAGGAGCTACGATGGCAGAGCAAACCCGGGACACGACCCCAGCGTAAGGGTGATCAGGACCAGGTGCCACCTGAGGAAACAGGGACCCATGCTCAGAATGTCCAAGACAGCATGACACGTCAACCAAACCACATCTGACTTTTTCTTTGGCTCACAGTGAGGCGAGCCATCGGCATGACCTGCACATCGCCAGGTAGGTCAGTGGTGTTTGGGGAAAGGGATGATAGAGCACCAGGTGTGGACCTCAGTTAAGCTTCCAGGGTCCTTGGTGCTCGCTCAGACCTGCGGTCAGGCCTGGGCAGCGTCCAGAGAAGACCTCCTAGCAGGGGTGACAGAGCTCTTCTGTGGATGGAGCCCTGGACAGACAGAAACAGAGAGGAAGAGAGCAACGCACACACAGAGACAGATACAGAGAGACAGACACACAGAGAGACACACAGATAGAGACACAGAGGCACAGAGAGAGACAGACACACAGACACAGGGAGACAGACACAGAGAGAGATAGAGACACACAGAGAGGCAGACATACAGATAGAGACACAGAAGCAGACACACAAACACACAGAGACATGCACAGAGACACAAAGAGGTAGACAGACACACAGAGAGAGACAGAGATACATAGAGAGAGACAGACACATACACACAGACACAGAGACACTTAAAAAGAGACAGACACATAGAGACACAGACACTCAGATAGAGACTCAGAGAGACACACAGGGAGAAACAGACAGAGAAACAGAAACACACAGAGAGAAGCAGACACACAAACACACAAAGACAGAGACACAGAGAGGTAGACAGACACAAAGAAAGACACAGACACACAGAGACACAGAGACTCAGAGACAGAGACACAGAGAGAGAGAGAAAGTAACCCACAGAGAGACAGACACACACAAAGCCAGAGTGATACAGATACAGAGAGAAAGGCACACGCAGAGACACACAGAGAGACAGAGACACAGAGAGACACACACACAGAGAAAGACACACAGCAACACTGACAGAGAGAGGCACACAGCGACACACAGGGAGAGACAGACACAGAGACACAGAGACTGACAGCGACGGTGAGCTGGGGGAGGCCTGGCAGACACAGGGAAGGGGAGGGCGCTAAGGGGACGGGCGGTTTGTGTAAACTGTGAGCGGCGCTGTCAGCTGACCGAGGCCACTGGACGACAGCTGGGAGAGGGAAGAGCAGTGTCTTCCACGCCTGCAGTGGCAGGTGTGCGCCCTGGTCGGAGGGTGAAGCTGCTGTCCTGAGACGAGGCCTCGGCGCTAGAAGGAAGGTAGGTCAGGTGGGCTCTGAGGGGTGCTTTGGGGGGCAGAGCCTGGCAGGGGCGGTGAGCTCCATGTAAATGGGCTACCGGGCTTGGTAAGGACCCCTGTGGACCTCCGTATCCGCACGAGGGGCCTCATGGGCAGGGACAGTTGTGGACATACTAGGACATAAACTAACAGTACCACATGGCCACTCCTGTCCCAGATCTAATTCAGTGACAAAAATTTTCTTGGAACAATGTGAGCTTGAGGTTGATATTTTAAAAATTCCCCTAGAATTCCAAAATGGAACATTCTTGGTAAGTTTGCCTTCGAGGTAGCCTAGACTTTTTTTTAAGTATATTTTATTGATTATGTTGTTACAGTAGTTCCAATTTTTCTCCCCTTTGCTCCCCTCTGCCCAGTACCCCCCTTACCTCTAGCAATCGCACCCCCTAATTCATGTCCATGTGTCGTACATATAAGTTCTTTGGCTTCACCCTTTCCTATATTATTATTAACTTCCCCCTATTTTGTACCAACCAATTATGCTTCTTAGTCCCTGCACCATTTCCCCATTTCTCCCCCTCCTCCCTCCCAGGTGATAACCCTCCAAATGATCCCCATACCTATGATTCTGTTCCTATTCTGGTTTGCTTAGTTGGATTTTTTTTTTTTTTTTTGATTCAGTTCTTGATAGTTGTGAGTTTGTTGTCATTTTAGTATTCATAGTTTTGATCTTCTTTTTCTTAAGTAACTCCCTTTGACATTTCATATAATAATGGCTTGGTGATGATGAGCTCCTTTAGCTTTACGTTCTCTGGGAAGCACTTCATCTGCCCTTCCATTCCAAAGGATAACTTTGCTGGAGAGAGTAATCTATGTTGTAAGTACTTGCTTTTCATCACATTGAATACTGCTTGCCAGTCCCTTCCAGTGTGCAAAGTGTCCTCTGAGAACTCAGCTGATAGTGCTATAGGCACCCCCCTGTAGGCAGGCTCTCCGCCTCTCTCTTGCTGCCCCCAGGACTCTGTCTTTATCTTTCACCTCTGGCATCTCAATCATGATGCATCCTGGTGTGGTCCCTTCTGGGTCCAGCTCAGCCGGGACCCTTCATGCTTCCCAGAGTTGTATGTCCAGCCCTTCACAGAATTTGGGAAGTTTTCCTCATTTTATCAATTCTTGCTTTCTCAGTCTGCACTAGTTGACTGTTTTTTTTCTCCTTATGTTCCAAATCATTGATTGCAGCCCCGGTTTCCTTCCCTTCACCGTTGGTTTTGTGTGGTTTAACCTTCGTTTCACTGAGCATAGCCTTCACTTCTTCTCTTATGCGTTTGCCATACTCAAGCATATCTGTCAAGCCTGTGAACATCTTTATAACCAGTGTTTTGAATTCTGCGTCTGTTAGGGTGTCTTATCTCCTCATCTGTTAGGTTGGCTATCTCCTTGTCACTTAATTCTCCCGCTGGAACCTTGATCCATTCCCCCTTTTGGGCCATACTTTTCTGACTTCTCATTCTGAAAGGCGCTTGTGTTTGTTTGCCTTCACGTCCCAGGAAGAGCTTTCGCTACTGTTACGTTGTAAATGGCAGAGCCTTAGGAATTCATCAGTTAAGGGCGACCTGTTTCACCACGTTCTGGTGCTGTATGTAGGGGAGGGGTCCGAGAGGGAACAATGCCGCCTGCAGAGCACTTGCCCCTTTTCCAGGCACCTCTCCCACTTGTGCACCATACCGGGGCCCTTCAAGCTGCTGTTCTGGCTGTCATTCGCAGAGTACGTGGGTCTGCGGACGTTCTAGGACTGTGTAGGACATTTAAACAAGGGGATTCTGCTGAGAGGCCAGCAGTTTCTTCCTTGACACCAAACCCCGGCAGTCTGCACAGTCAGAAGCAATGAGCCTTGATTTTCCATGGTGCTTGGACCGTGAGCTGCTAGATCAGGTAAGGAGCGGGAATGCTCCCCAGGTGTCCTTCCTGACGTTTTAAAATCTGTGACTGCGCTTTCTGCCAGTCTGCCACTGCCGCTGATGCTGCCAACCACCATATGGCCCCTCCTGCCTGTCTGGAGAGTTATTCTTGATATCTTTGTTTGCTAAACTTTGATGCAGTTTGATTTCCTGGAACTTCTGATAATATATTTTTGAGGTAGTTGTATAACTTCTTGGTTGTAGAGCAATACAAACGAAGTCTCTCAATGTCTCCATCTTACCTGGCAATACCCTAGACATTCTAATAGCCCCAGGATGATATAAATACCCCATAAGTGTATTTGTATGAGCATATATACTCTGATAACAAATGAATCTGTACAAATACTCTGAATCCTATGTCAAACAAAGAAATGAGCCAGAACGCTGATTTTATCTGCATGTGCCTAGGCTGAGAAAGCAAAAGCTTATACTAATGCCGCTGAGGATAAATCCTGTGTATGTGTAGCATTGTGAGCTAAAATCAAGTGGACGAGAGCCTCGTGACCGGAAGTTTTTGGGTAATAACTCGTAGTCGTTGATCTAATAAGCGTCGAAATTTTGAGTCTTAAAATGCTCCCAACCTCATGTCCCTTTTCCCTGCCCCATTTTGAGTATCTAACCCTGAGATCTTGTGGAATCCCTGCAAAAGTTTAATGCTGAGCCAGAAACCCTCACTGTAAACTTTTAAATTTGAACAGCTCCGGTTTAAACGACCCCGTCCCCCACAAGGAATCGAGGCCCAATTAAAAAAAATAAATAAATGACCCTGAATATGCCCCTCTTGAACCTGTGTTGCACAGATGATGTCAGAAACCGTATGTGTACACTTCTGAGCACACAGGCCCTGAGTGCGGCCTAGGGGGCTATGATCGCTGAATCATAGACCCCGCTCGCGACAGAGAAACACTTACCCATGGGTCTTACAGAATAAAAAACTATTCTGACAAAGAAATGGTTTGGGTGAAGAAACCTGCTGGCATGGAGTTTCAGTGTGTTCAGGCCTCCTTAGCATTAGCTCCCTCTGAACATGGAAGGTCAGGGCCTCAAGACTTTGAAGATCCATTCAAGAAGCCTGGAATGTCCTGGCCATGGATGGCCCTATAATATCCTCCCTAATCAGTGCCCCTGTGGCCTATGTGCCACCTCTGTAATAGGTAAGCCCCTTTTATGCATCTTCCATAGCTTGGAACTCTCAGGATGTGACCCCTTCCTGGAACTGTACTGCTTGGGTATTAAACTGCGTGATATGGCTCCCCTTCATCATCTACCCAACCGATCGCATTTATCACCACGCCCTGTAGCCCCCGACAAAGAATCTTCTGAGTACCGACGTACCTCTTTGCAGACTTCTTCGTTTGGGCCCTCTAAACGTGTAGCGTCCGTTCGTTAACTCTCTGGGTGTGAACTCTCAATACCGTGACGATGGCTCGCACGTCGCCCCTTGGGCCTGTGACTTTCCTGTAAGTGCACTTTTATGAGCATGGATGCTCTGATTTCAAAGGAACCCGTTCAAATACAACGACTGTAACTCTGTGAAATCACAGAAAATGCGCCAGACCACGAGCCCTCATCTGGGTGGACCCACCCTGAGAATGGGAGACATCTTAGTGCTAATGCCAGTGAGCATCAGCATCTGGATGTGGCCCATGCCGAGCAAAACTCGTGACTGTGATCCTCCTGAACCTGACCTCTCTGGGTCATCATTAGTAACCGTGGATCTAGTAAGCGTCGAAATTTTGAATCTTAAAATGCCCCCAAGCTCATGTCCCTTTTCCTGGCCCATTTTGAGTATCTAACCCGGAGATCTTGTGTAATCCCTGCAAAAGTTCAATGCTGAGCCGGGAACCCTCAGTGTAAAGTTTTAAATTTGAAGAGCTCCCATTTAAACCACCCCACAAAAAGAATGAAGGCCCAATAAAAGAAATAAATACATGACACTGAATAGGCCCCTCTTGGACCTGTGTTGCACAGATGGTGTAAGAAACCGTATTTGTACATTTCTGAGCACACAGGCCCTGAGTGCGGCCTAGGTGGCTATGATCGCTGAACCATAGACCCCGCTCGCGACAAAGAAACCCTTACCCATGGATCTTACAGAATACAAAAGTATTCTGACAAAGAACTCGTTTGGATGAAGAAACCTGCTGGCATGGAATTTCAGTCTCCTCAGACCTCCTTAGCATAGCTCCCTCTGAACATGGAAGGTCAGGGCCTCAAGACTTTGAAGATCCATTCAAGAAGCCTGGAATGTCCTGGCCATGGATGGCCCTATAATATGCTCCCTAATCAGTGCCCCTGTGGCCTATTTGCCACCTCTGTAATAGGTAAGCCCCTTTTATGCATCTTCCATAGCTTGGAACTCTCAGGATGTGACCCCTTCCTGGAACTGTACTGCTTGGGTGTTAAACTGCGTGATATGGCTCCCCTTCATCATCTACCCAACCGATCGCGTTTATCACCACGCCCTGTAGCCCCCGACAAAGAATCTTCTGAGTACCGACGTACCTCTTTGCAGACTTCTTCGTTTGGGCCCTCTAAACGTGTAGCGTCCGTTCGTTAACTCTCTGGGTGTGAACTCTCAATACCGTGACGATGGCTCGCACGTCGCCCCTTGGGCCTGTGACTTTCCTGTAAGTGCACTTTTATGAGCATGGATGCTCTGATTTCAAAGGAACCCGTTCAAATACAACGACTGTAACTCTGTGAAATCACAGAAAATGCGCCAGACCACGAGCCCTCATCTGGGTGGACCCACCCTGAGAATGGGAGACATCTTAGTGCTAATGCCAGTGAGCATCAGCATCTGGATGTGGCCCATGCCGAGCAAAACTCGTGACTGTGATCCTCCTGAACCTGACCTCTCTGGGTCATCATTAGTAACCGTGGATCTAGTAAGCGTCGAAATTTTGAATCTTAAAATGCCCCCAAGCTCATGTCCCTTTTCCTGGCCCATTTTGAGTATCTAACCCGGAGATCTTGTGTAATCCCTGCAAAAGTTCAATGCTGAGCCGGGAACCCTCAGTGTAAAGTTTTAAATTTGAAGAGCTCCCATTTAAACCACCCCACAAAAAGAATGAAGGCCCAATAAAAGAAATAAATACATGACACTGAATAGGCCCCTCTTGGACCTGTGTTGCACAGATGGTGTAAGAAACCGTATTTGTACATTTCTGAGCACACAGGCCCTGAGTGCGGCCTAGGTGGCTATGATCGCTGAACCATAGACCCCGCTCGCGACAAAGAAACCCTTACCCATGGATCTTACAGAATACAAAAGTATTCTGACAAAGAACTCGTTTGGATGAAGAAACCTGCTGGCATGGAATTTCAGTCTCCTCAGACCTCCTTAGCATAGCTCCCTCTGAACATGGAAGGTCAGGGCCTCAAGACTTTGAAGATCCATTCAAGAAGCCTGGAATGTCCTGGCCATGGATGGCCCTATAATATGCTCCCTAATCAGTGCCCCTGTGGCCTATTTGCCACCTCTGTAATAGGTAAGCCCCTTTTATGCATCTTCCATAGCTTGGAACTCTCAGGATGTGACCCCTTCCTGGAACTGTACTGCTTGGGTGTTAAACTGCGTGATATGGCTCCCCTTCATCATCTACCCAACCGATCGCGTTTATCACCACGCCCTGTAGCCCCCGACAAAGAATCTTCTGAGTACCGACGTACCTCTTTGCAGACTTCTTCGTTTGGGCCCTCTAAACGTGTAGCGTCCGTTCGTTAACTCTCTGGGTGTGAACTCTCAATACCGTGACGATGGCTCGCACGTCGCCCCTTGGGCCTGTGACTTTCCTGTAAGTGCACTTTTATGAGCATGGATGCTCTGATTTCAAAGGAACCCGTTCAAATACAACGACTGTAACTCTGTGAAATCACAGAAAATGCGCCAGACAACGAGCCCTCATCTGGGTGGACCCACACTGAGAATGGGAGACATCTTAGTGCTAATGCCAGTGAGCATCAGCATCTGGATGTGGCCCATGCCGAGGAAAACTCGTGACTGTGAGCCTCCTGAACCTGACCTCTCTGGGTCATCACTAGTAACCGTGGATCTAGTAAGCGTCGAAATTTTGAATCTTAAAATGCCCCCAAGCTCATGTCCCTTTTCCTGGCCCATTTTGAGTATCTAACCCGGAGATCTTGTGTAATCCCTGCAAAAGTTCAATGCTGAGCCGGGAACCCTCAGTGTAAAGTTTTAAATTTGAAGAGCTCCCATTTAAACGACCCCACAAAAAGAATGAAGGCCCAATAAAAGAAATAAATACATGACACTGAATATGCCCCTCTTGGACCTGTGTTGCACAGATGGTGTAAGAAACCGTATTTGTACATTTCTGAGCACACAGGCCCTGAGTGCGGCCTAGGTGGCTATGATCGCTGAACCATAGACCCCGCTCGCGACAAAGAAACCCTTACCCATGGATCTTACAGAATACAAAAGTATTCTGACAAAGAACTCGTTTGGATGAAGAAACCTGCTGGCATGGAATTTCAGTCTCTTCAGACCTCCTTAGCATAGCTCCCTCTGAACATGGAAGGTCAGGGCCTCAAGACTTTGAAGATCCTGGAATGTCCTGGCCATGGATGGCCCTATAATATCCTCCCTAATCAGTGCCCCTGTGGCCTATGTGCCACCTCTGTAATAGGTAAGCCCCTTTTATGCATCTTCCATAGCTTGGAACTCTCAGGATGTGACCCCTTCCTGGAACTGTACTGCTTGGGTGTTAAACTGCGTGATATGGCTCCCCTTCATCATCTACCCAACCGATCGCGTTTATCACCACGCCCTGTAGCCCCCGACAAAGAATCTTCTGAGTACCGACGTACCTCTTTGCAGACTTCTTCGTTTGGGCCCTCTAAACGTGTAGCGTCCGTTCGTTAACTCTCTGGGTGTGAACTCTCAATACCGTGACGATGGCTCGCACGTCGCCCCTTGGGCCTGTGACTTTCCTGTAAGTGCACTTTTATGAGCATGGATGCTCTGATTTCAAAGGAACCCGTTCAAATACAACGACTGTAACTCTGTGAAATCACAGAAAATGCGCCAGACCACGAGCCCTCATCTGGGTGGACCCACCCTGAGAATGGGAGACATCTTAGTGCTAATGCCAGTGAGCATCAGCATCTGGATGTGGCCCATGCCGAGCAAAACTCGTGACTGTGAGCCTCCTGAACCTGACCTCTCTGGGTCATCACTAGTAACCGTGGATCTAGTAAGCGTCGAAATTTTGAATCTTAAAATGCCCCCAAGCTCATGTCCCTTTTCCTGGCCCATTTTGAGTATCTAACCCGGAGATCTTGTGTAATCCCTGCAAAAGTTCAATGCTGAGCCGGGAACCCTCAGTGTAAAGTTTTAAATTTGAAGAGCTCCCATTTAAACGACCCCCCAAAAAGAATGGAGGCCCAATAAAAGAAATAAATACATGACACTGAATATGCCCCTCTTGGACCTGTGTTGCACAGATGGTGTAAGAAACCGTATTTGTACATTTCTGAGCACACAGGCCCTGAGTGCGGCCTAGGTGGCTATGATCGCTGAACCATAGACCCCGCTCGCGACAAAGAAACCCTTACCCATGGATCTTACAGAATACAAAAGTATTCTGACAAAGAACTCGTTTGGATGAAGAAACCTGCTGGCATGGAATTTCAGTCCCTTCAGACCTCCTTAGCATAGCTCCCTCTGCACATGGAAGGTCAGGGCCTCAAGACTTTGAAGATCCTGGAATGTCCTGGCCATGGATGGCCCTATAATATCCTCCCTAATCAGTGCCCCTGTGGCCTATGTGCCACCTCTGTAATAGGTAAGCCCCTTTTATGCATCTTCCATAGCTTGGAACTCTCAGGATGTGACCCCTTCCTGGAACTGTACTGCTTGGGTGTTAAACTGCGTGATATGGCTCCCCTTCATCATCTACCCAACCGATCGCGTTTATCACCACGCCCTGTAGCCCCCGACAAAGAATCTTCTGAGTACCGACGTACCTCTTTGCAGACTTCTTCGTTTGGGCCCTCTAAACGTGTAGCGTCCGTTCGTTAACTCTCTGGGTGTGAACTCTCAATACCGTGACGATGGCTCGCACGTCGCCCCTTGGGCCTGTGACTTTCCTGTAAGTGCACTTTTATGAGCATGGATGCTCTGATTTCAAAGGAACCCGTTCAAATACAACGACTGTAACTCTGTGAAATCACAGAAAATGCGCCAGACCACGAGCCCTCATCTGGGTGGACCCACCCTGAGAATGGGAGACATCTTAGTGCTAATGCCAGTGAGCATCAGCATCTGGATGTGGCCCATGCCGAGCAAAACTCGTGACTGTGAGCCTCCTGAACCTGACCTCTCTGGGTCATCACTAGTAACCGTGGATCTAGTAAGCGTCGAAATTTTGAATCTTAAAATGCCCCCAAGCTCATGTCCCTTTTCCTGGCCCATTTTGAGTATCTAACCCGGAGATCTTGTGTAATCCCTGCAAAAGTTCAATGCTGATCCGGGAACCCTCAGTGTAAAGTTTTAAATTTGAAGAGCTCCCATTTAAACGACCCCACAAAAAGAATGAAGGCCCAATAAAAGAAATAAATAGATGACACTGAATATGCCCCTCTTGGACCTGTGTTGCACAGATGGTGTAAGAAACCGTATTTGTACATTTCTGAGCACACAGGCCCTGAGTGCGGCCTAGGTGGCTATGATCGCTGAACCATAGACCCCGCTCGCGACAAAGAAACCCTTACCCATGGATCTTACAGAATACAAAAGTATTCTGACAAAGAACTCGTTTGGATGAAGAAACCTGCTGGCATGGAATTTCAGTCTCCTCAGACCTCCTTAGCATAGCTCCCTCTGAACATGGAAGGTCAGGGCCTCAAGACTTTGAAGATCCATTCAAGAAGCCTGGAATGTCCTGGCCATGGATGGCCCTATAATATCCTCCCTAATCAGTGCCCCTGTGGCCTATGTGCCACCTCTGTAATAGGTAAGCCCCTTTTATGCATCTTCCATAGCTTGGAACTCTCAGGATGTGACCCCTTCCTGGAACTGTACTGCTTGGGTGTTAAACTGCGTGATATGGCTCCCCTTCATCATCTACCCAACCGATCGCGTTTATCACCACGCCCTGTAGCCCCCGACAAAGAATCTTCTGAGTACCGACGTACCTCTTTGCAGACTTCTTCGTTTGGGCCCTCTAAACGTGTAGCGTCCGTTCGTTAACTCTCTGGGTGTGAACTCTCAATACCGTGACGATGGCTCGCACGTCGCCCCTTGGGCCTGTGACTTTCCTGTAAGTGCACTTTTATGAGCATGGATGCTCTGATTTCAAAGGAACCCGTTCAAATACAACGACTGTAACTCTGTGAAATCACAGAAAATGCGCCAGACCACGAGCCCTCATCTGGGTGGACCCACCCTGAGAATGGGAGACATCTTAGTGCTAATGCCAGTGAGCATCAGCATCTGGATGTGGCCCATGCCGAGCAAAACTCGTGACTGTGAGCCTCCTGAACCTGACCTCTCTGGGTCATCACTAGTAACCGTGGATCTAGTAAGCATCGAAATTTTGAATCTTAAAATGCCCCCAAGCTCATGTCCCTTTTCCTGGCCCATTTTGAGTATCTAACCCGGAGATCTTGTGTAATCCCTGCAAAAGTTCAATGCTGAGCCGGGAACCCTCAGTGTAAAGTTTTAAATTTGAAGAGCTCCCATTTAAACGACCCCACAAAAAGAATGAAGGCCCAATAAAAGAAATAAATACATGACACTGAATAGGCCCCTCTTGGACCTGTGTTGCACAGATGGTGTAAGAAACCGTATTTGTACATTTCTGAGCACACAGGCCCTGAGTGCGGCCTAGGTGGCTATGATCGCTGAACCATAGACCCCGCTCGCGACAAAGAAACCCTTACCCATGGATCTTACAGAATACAAAAGTATTCTGACAAAGAACTCGTTTGGATGAAGAAACCTGCTGGCATGGAATTTCAGTCTCTTCAGACCTCCTTAGCATAGCTCCCTCTGAACATGGAAGGTCAGGGCCTCAAGACTTTGAAGATCCTGGAATGTCCTGGCCATGGATGGCCCTATAATATCCTCCCTAATCAGTGCCCCTGTGGCCTATGTGCCACCTCTGTAATAGGTAAGCCCCTTTTATGCATCTTCCATAGCTTGGAACTCTCAGGATGTGACCCCTTCCTGGAACTGTACTGCTTGGGTGTTAAACTGCGTGATATGGCTCCCCTTCATCATCTACCCAACCGATCGCGTTTATCACCACGCCCTGTAGCCCCCGACAAAGAATCTTCTGAGTACCGACGTACCTCTTTGCAGACTTCTTCGTTTGGGCCCTCTAAACGTGTAGCGTCCGTTCGTTAACTCTCTCGGTGTGAACTCTCAATACCGTGACGATGGCTCGCACGTCGCCCCTTGGGCCTGTGACTTTCCTGTAAGTGCACTTTTATGAGCATGGATGCTCTGATTTCAAAGGAACCCGTTCAAATACAACGACTGTAACTCTGTGAAATCACAGAAAATGCGCCAGACCACGAGCCCTCATCTGGGTGGACCCACCCTGAGAATGGGAGACATCTTAGTGCTAATGCCAGTGAGCATCAGCATCTGGATGTGGCCCATGCCGAGCAAAACTCGTGACTGTGAGCCTCCTGAACCTGACCTCTCTGGGTCATCACTAGTAACCGTGGATCTAGTAAGCGTCGAAATTTTGAATCTTAAAATGCCCCCAAGCTCATGTCCCTTTTCCTGGCCCATTTTGAGTATCTAACCCGGAGATCTTGTGTAATCCCTGCAAAAGTTCAATGCTGAGCCGGGAACCCTCAGTGTAAAGTTTTAAATTTGAAGAGCTCCCATTTAAACCACCCCACAAAAAGAATGAAGGCCCAATAAAAGAAATAAATACATGACACTGAATAGGCCCCTCTTGGACCTGTGTTGCACAGATGGTGTAAGAAACCGTATTTGTACATTTCTGAGCACACAGGCCCTGAGTGCGGCCTAGGTGGCTATGATCGCTGAACCATAGACCCCGCTCGCGACAAAGAAACCCTTACCCATGGATCTTACAGAATACAAAAGTATTCTGACAAAGAACTCGTTTGGATGAAGAAACCTGCTGGCATGGAATTTCAGTCTCTTCAGACCTCCTTAGCATAGCTCCCTCTGAACATGGAAGGTCAGGGCCTCAAGACTTTGAAGATCCTGGAATGTCCTGGCCATGGATGGCCCTATAATATCCTCCCTAATCAGTGCCCCTGTGGCCTATGTGCCACCTCTGTAATAGGTAAGCCCCTTTTATGCATCTTCCATAGCTTGGAACTCTCAGGATGTGACCCCTTCCTGGAACTGTACTGCTTGGGTGTTAAACTGCGTGATATGGCTCCCCTTCATCATCTACCCAACCGATCGCGTTTATCACCACGCCCTGTAGCCCCCGACAAAGAATCTTCTGAGTACCGACGTACCTCTTTGCAGACTTCTTCGTTTGGGCCCTCTAAACGTGTAGCGTCCGTTCGTTAACTCTCTGGGTGTGAACTCTCAATACCGTGACGATGGCTCGCACGTCGCCCCTTGGGCCTGTGACTTTCCTGTAAGTGCACTTTTATGAGCATGGATGCTCTGATTTCAAAGGAACCCGTTCAAATACAACGACTGTAACTCTGTGAAATCACAGAAAATGCGCCAGACCACGAGCCCTCACCTGGGTGGACCCACCCTGAGAATGGGAGACATCTTAGTGCTAATGCCAGTGAGCATCAGCATCTGGATGTGGCCCATGCCGAGCAAAACTCGTGACTGTGAGCCTCCTGAACCTGACCTCTCTGGGTCATCACTAGTAACCGTGGATCTAGTAAGCGTCGAAATTTTGAATCTTAAAATGCCCCCAAGCTCATGTCCCTTTTCCTGGCCCATTTTGAGTATCTAACCCGGAGATCTTGTGTAATCCCTGCAAAAGTTCAATGCTGATCCGGGAACCCTCAGTGTAAAGTTTTAAATTTGAAGAGCTCCCATTTAAACGACCCCACAAAAAGAATGAAGGCCCAATAAAAGAAATAAATACATGACACTGAATAGGCCCCTCTTGGACCTGTGTTGCACAGATGGTGTAAGAAACCGTATTTGTACATTTCTGAGCACACAGGCCCTGAGTGCGGCCTAGGTGGCTATGATCGCTGAACCATAGACCCCGCTCGCGACAAAGAAACCCTTACCCATGGATCTTACAGAATACAAAAGTATTCTGACAAAGAACTCGTTTGGATGAAGAAACCTGCTGGCATGGAATTTCAGTCTCTTCAGACCTCCTTAGCATAGCTCCCTCTGAACATGGAAGGTCAGGGCCTCAAGACTTTGAAGATCCATTCAAGAAGCCTGGAATGTCCTGGCCATGGATGGCCCTATAATATCCTCCCTAATCAGTGCCCCTGTGGCCTATGTGCCACCTCTGTAATAGGTAAGCCCCTTTTATGCATCTTCCATAGCTTGGAACTCTCAGGATGTGACCCCTTCCTGGAACTGTACTGCTTGGGTGTTAAACTGCGTGATATGGCTCCCCTTCATCATCTACCCAACCGATCGCGTTTATCACCACGCCCTGTAGCCCCCGACAAAGAATCTTCTGAGTACCGACGTACCTCTTTGCAGACTTCTTCGTTTGGGCCCTCTAAACGTGTAGCGTCCGTTCGTTAACTCTCTGGGTGTGAACTCTCAATACCGTGACGATGGCTCGCACGTCGCCCCTTGGGCCTGTGACTTTCCTGTAAGTGCACTTTTATGAGCATGGATGCTCTGATTTCAAAGGAACCCGTTCAAATACAACGACTGTAACTCTGTGAAATCACAGAAAATGCGCCAGACCACGAGCCCTCATCTGGGTGGACCCACCCTGAGAATGGGAGACATCTTAGTGCTAATGCCAGTGAGCATCAGCATCTGGATGTGGCCCATGCCGAGCAAAACTCGTGACTGTGAGCCTCCTGAACCTGACCTCTCTGGGTCATCACTAGTAACCGTGGATCTAGTAAGCGTCGAAATTTTGAATCTTAAAATGCCCCCAAGCTCATGTCCCTTTTCCTGGCCCATTTTGAGTATCTAACCCGGAGATCTTGTGTAATCCCTGCAAAAGTTCAATGCTGATCCGGGAACCCTCAGTGTAAAGTTTTAAATTTGAAGAGCTCCCATTTAAACGACCCCACAAAAAGAATGAAGGCCCAATAAAAGAAATAAATACATGACACTGAATATGCCCCTCTTGGACCTGTGTTGCACAGATGGTGTAAGAAACCATATTTGTACATTTCTGAGCACACAGGCCCTGAGTGCGGCCTAGGTGGCTATGATCGCTGAACCATAGACCCCGCTCGCGACAAAGAAACCCTTACCCATGGATCTTACAGAATACAAAAGTATTCTGACAAAGAACTCGTTTGGATGAAGAAACCTGCTGGCATGGAATTTCAGTCTCTTCAGACCTCCTTAGCATAGCTCCCTCTGAACATGGAAGGTCAGGGCCTCAAGACTTTGAAGATCCTGGAATGTCCTGGCCATGGATGGCCCTATAATATCCTCCCTAATCAGTGCCCCTGTGGCCTATGTGCCACCTCTGTAATAGGTAAGCCCCTTTTATGCATCTTCCATAGCTTGGAACTCTCAGGATGTGACCCCTTCCTGGAACTGTACTGCTTGGGTGTTAAACTGCGTGATATGGCTCCCCTTCATCATCTACCCAACCGATCGCGTTTATCACCACGCCCTGTAGCCCCCGACAAAGAATCTTCTGAGTACCGACGTACCTCTTTGCAGACTTCTTCGTTTGGGCCCTCTAAACGTGTAGCGTCCGTTCGTTAACTCTCTCGGTGTGAACTCTCAATACCGTGACGATGGCTCGCACGTCGCCCCTTGGGCCTGTGACTTTCCTGTAAGTGCACTTTTATGAGCATGGATGCTCTGATTTCAAAGGAACCCGTTCAAATACAACGACTGTAACTCTGTGAAATCACAGAAAATGCGCCAGACCACGAGCCCTCACCTGGGTGGACCCACCCTGAGAATGGGAGACATCTTAGTGCTAATGCCAGTGAGCATCAGCATCTGGATGTGGCCCATGCCGAGCAAAACTCGTGACTGTGAGCCTCCTGAACCTGACCTCTCTGGGTCATCACTAGTAACCGTGGATCTAGTAAGCGTCGAAATTTTGAATCTTAAAATGCCCCCAAGCTCATGTCCCTTTTCCTGGCCCATTTTGAGTATCTAACCCGGAGATCTTGTGTAATCCCTGCAAAAGTTCAATGCTGAGCCGGGAACCCTCAGTGTAAAGTTTTAAATTTGAAGAGCTCCCATTTAAACGACCCCACAAAAAGAATGAAGGCCCAATAAAAGAAATAAATACATGACACTGAATAGGCCCCTCTTGGACCTGTGTTGCACAGATGGTGTAAGAAACCGTATTTGTACATTTCTGAGCACACAGGCCCTGAGTGCGGCCTAGGTGGCTATGATCGCTGAACCATAGACCCCGCTCGCGACAAAGAAACCCTTACCCATGGATCTTACAGAATACAAAAGTATTCTGACAAAGAACTCGTTTGGATGAAGAAACCTGCTGGCATGGAATTTCAGTCTCTTCAGACCTCCTTAGCATAGCTCCCTCTGAACATGGAAGGTCAGGGCCTCAAGACTTTGAAGATCCTGGAATGTCCTGGCCATGGATGGCCCTATAATATCCTCCCTAATCAGTGCCCCTGTGGCCTATGTGCCACCTCTGTAATAGGTAAGCCCCTTTTATGCATCTTCCATAGCTTGGAACTCCCAGGATGTGACCCCTTCCTGGAACTGTACTGCTTGGGTGTTAAACTGCGTGATATGGCTCCCCTTCATCATCTACCCAACCGATCGCGTTTATCACCACGCCCTGTAGCCCCCGACAAAGAATCTTCTGAGTACCGACGTACCTCTTTGTAGACTTCTTCGTTTGGGCCCTCTAAACGTGTAGCGTCCGTTCGTTAACTCTCTGGGTGTGAACTCTCAATACCGTGACGATGGCTCGCACGTCGCCCCTTGGGCCTGTGACTTTCCTGTAAGTGCTCTTTTATGAGCATGGATGCTCTGATTTCAAAGGAACCCGTTCAAATACAACGACTGTAACTCTGTGAAATCACAGAAAATGCGCCAGACCACGAGCCCTCATCTGGGTGGACCCACCCTGAGAATGGGAGACATCTTAGTGCTAATGCCAGTGAGCATCAGCATCTGGATGTGGCCCATGCCGAGGAAAACTCGTGACTGTGAGCCTCCTGAACCTGACCTCTCTGGGTCATCACTAGTAACCGTGGATCTAGTAAGCGTCGAAATTTTGAATCTTAAAATGCCCCCAAGCTCATGTCCCTTTTCCTGGCCCATTTTGAGTATCTAACCCGGAGATCTTGTGTAATCCCTGCAAAAGTTCAATGCTGAGCCGGGAACCCTCAGTGTAAAGTTTTAAATTTGAAGAGCTCCCATTTAAACGACCCCACAAAAAGAATGAAGGCCCAATAAAAGAAATAAATTCATGACACTGAATAGGCCCCTCTTGGACCTGTGTTGCACAGATGGTGTAAGAAACCGTATTTGTACATTTCTGAGCACACAGGCCCTGAGTGCGGCCTAGGTGGCTATGATCGCTGAACCATAGACCCCGCTCGCGACAAAGAAACCCTTACCCATGGATCTTACAGAATACAAAAGTATTCTGACAAAGAACTCGTTTGGATGAAGAAACCTGTTGGCATGGAATTTCAGTCTCTTCAGACCTCCTTAGCATAGCTCCCTCTGAACATGGAAGGTCAGGGCCTCAAGACTTTGAAGATCCATTCAAGAAGCCTGGAATGTCCTGGCCATGGATGGCCCTATAATATCCTCCCTAATCAGTGCCCCTGTGGCCTATGTGCCACCTCTGTAATAGGTAAGCCCCTTTTATGCATCTTCCATAGCTTGGAACTCTCAGGATGTGACCCCTTCCTGGAACTGTACTGCTTGGGTGTTAAACTGCGTGATATGGCTCCCCTTCATCATCTACCCAACCGATCGCGTTTATCACCACGCCCTGTAGCCCCCGACAAAGAATCTTCTGAGTACCGACGTACCTCTTTGCAGACTTCTTCGTTTGGGCCCTCTAAACGTGTAGCGTCCGTTCGTTAACTCTCTGGGTGTGAACTCTCAATACCGTGACGATGGCTCGCACGTCGCCCCTTGGGCCTGTGACTTTCCTGTAAGTGCACTTTTATGAGCATGGATGCTCTGATTTCAAAGGAACCCGTTCAAATACAACGACTGTAACTCTGTGAAATCACAGAAAATGCGCCAGACCACGAGCCCTCATCTGGGTGGACCCACCCTGAGAATGGGAGACATCTTAGTGCTAATGCCAGTGAGCATCAGCATCTGGATGTGGCCCATGCCGAGCAAAACTCGTGACTGTGAGCCTCCTGAACCTGACCTCTCTGGGTCATCACTAGTAACCGTGGATCTAGTAAGCGTCGAAATTTTGAATCTTAAAATGCCCCCAAGCTCATGTCCCTTTTCCTGGCCCATTTTGAGTATCTAACCCGGAGATCTTGTGTAATCCCTGCAAAAGTTCAATGCTGATCCGGGAACCCTCAGTGTAAAGTTTTAAATTTGAAGAGCTCCCATTTAAACGACCCCACAAAAAGAATGAAGGCCCAATAAAAGAAATAAATACATGACACTGAATATGCCCCTCTTGGACCTGTGTTGCACAGATGGTGTAAGAAACCATATTTGTACATTTCTGAGCACACAGGCCCTGAGTGCGGCCTAGGTGGCTATGATCGCTGAACCATAGACCCCGCTCGCGACAAAGAAACCCTTACCCATGGATCTTACAGAATACAAAAGTATTCTGACAAAGAACTCGTTTGGATGAAGAAACCTGCTGGCATGGAATTTCAGTCTCTTCAGACCTCCTTAGCATAGCTCCCTCTGAACATGGAAGGTCAGGGCCTCAAGACTTTGAAGATCCTGGAATGTCCTGGCCATGGATGGCCCTATAATATCCTCCCTAATCAGTGCCCCTGTGGCCTATGTGCCACCTCTGTAATAGGTAAGCCCCTTTTATGCATCTTCCATAGCTTGGAACTCTCAGGATGTGACCCCTTCCTGGAACTGTACTGCTTGGGTGTTAAACTGCGTGATATGGCTCCCCTTCATCATCTACCCAACCGATCGCGTTTATCACCACGCCCTGTAGCCCCCGACAAAGAATCTTCTGAGTACCGACGTACCTCTTTGTAGACTTCTTCGTTTGGGCCCTCTAAACGTGTAGCGTCCGTTCGTTAACTCTCTGGGTGTGAACTCTCAATACCGTGACGATGGCTCGCACGTCGCCCCTTGGGCCTGTGACTTTCCTGTAAGTGCTCTTTTATGAGCATGGATGCTCTGATTTCAAAGGAACCCGTTCAAATACAACGACTGTAACTCTGTGAAATCACAGAAAATGCGCCAGACCACGAGCCCTCATCTGGGTGGACCCACCCTGAGAATGGGAGACATCTTAGTGCTAATGCCAGTGAGCATCAGCATCTGGATGTGGCCCATGCCGAGCAAAACTCGTGACTGTGAGCCTCCTGAACCTGACCTCTCTGGGTCATCACTAGTAACCGTGGATCTAGTAAGCGTCGAAATTTTGAATCTTAAAATGCCCCCAAGCTCATGTCCCTTTTCCTGGCCCATTTTGAGTATCTAACCCGGAGATCTTGTGTAATCCCTGCAAAAGTTCAATGCTGAGCCGGGAACCCTCAGTGTAAAGTTTTAAATTTGAAGAGCTCCCATTTAAACGACCCCACAAAAAGAATGAAGGCCCAATAAAAGAAATAAATTCATGACACTGAATAGGCCCCTCTTGGACCTGTGTTGCACAGATGGTGTAAGAAACCGTATTTGTACATTTCTGAGCACACAGGCCCTGAGTGCGGCCTAGGTGGCTATGATCGCTGAACCATAGACCCCGCTCGCGACAAAGAAACCCTTACCCATGGATCTTACAGAATACAAAAGTATTCTGACAAAGAACTCGTTTGGATGAAGAAACCTGCTGGCATGGAATTTCAGTCTCTTCAGACCTCCTTAGCATAGCTCCCTCTGAACATGGAAGGTCAGGGCCTCAAGACTTTGAAGATCCATTCAAGAAGCCTGGAATGTCCTGGCCATGGATGGCCCTATAATATCCTCCCTAATCAGTGCCCCTGTGGCCTATGTGCCACCTCTGTAATAGGTAAGCCCCTTTTATGCATCTTCCATAGCTTGGAACTCTCAGGATGTGACCCCTTCCTGGAACTGTACTGCTTGGGTGTTAAACTGCGTGATATGGCTCCCCTTCATCATCTACCCAACCGATCGCGTTTATCACCACGCCCTGTAGCCCCCGACAAAGAATCTTCTGAGTACCGACGTACCTCTTTGCAGACTTCTTCGTTTGGGCCCTCTAAACGTGTAGCGTCCGTTCGTTAACTCTCTGGGTGTGAACTCTCAATACCGTGACGATGGCTCGCACGTCGCCCCTTGGGCCTGTGACTTTCCTGTAAGTGCACTTTTATGAGCATGGATGCTCTGATTTCAAAGGAACCCGTTCAAATACAACGACTGTAACTCTGTGAAATCACAGAAAATGCGCCAGACCACGAGCCCTCATCTGGGTGGACCCACCCTGAGAATGGGAGACATCTTAGTGCTAATGCCAGTGAGCATCAGCATCTGGATGTGGCCCATGCCGAGCAAAACTCGTGACTGTGAGCCTCCTGAACCTGACCTCTCTGGGTCATCACTAGTAACCGTGGATCTAGTAAGCGTCGAAATTTTGAATCTTAAAATGCCCCCAAGCTCATGTCCCTTTTCCTGGCCCATTTTGAGTATCTAACCCGGAGATCTTGTGTAATCCCTGCAAAAGTTCAATGCTGATCCGGGAACCCTCAGTGTAAAGTTTTAAATTTGAAGAGCTCCCATTTAAACGACCCCACAAAAAGAATGAAGGCCCAATAAAAGAAATAAATACATGACACTGAATATGCCCCTCTTGGACCTGTGTTGCACAGATGGTGTAAGAAACCATATTTGTACATTTCTGAGCACACAGGCCCTGAGTGCGGCCTAGGTGGCTATGATCGCTGAACCATAGACCCCGCTCGCGACAAAGAAACCCTTACCCATGGATCTTACAGAATACAAAAGTATTCTGACAAAGAACTCGTTTGGATGAAGAAACCTGCTGGCATGGAATTTCAGTCTCTTCAGACCTCCTTAGCATAGCTCCCTCTGAACATGGAAGGTCAGGGCCTCAAGACTTTGAATATCCATTCAAGAAGCCTGGCATGTCCTGGCCATGGATGGCCCTATAATATCCTCCCTAATCAGTGCCCCTGTGGCCTATGTGCCACCTCTGTAATAGGTAAGCCCCTTTTATGCATCTTCCATAGCTTGGAACTCTCAGGATGTGACCCCTTCCTGGAACTGTACTGCTTGGGTGTTAAACTGCGTGATATGGCTCCCCTTCATCATCTACCCAACCGATCGCGTTTATGACCACGCCCTGTAGCCCCCGACAAAGAATCTTCTGAGTACCGACGTACCTCTTTGCAGACTTCTTCGTTTGGGCCCTCTAAACGTGTAGCGTCCGTTCGTTAACTCTCTGGGTGTGAACTCTCAATACCGTGACGATGGCTCGCACGTCGCCCCTTGGGCCTGTGACTTTCCTGTAAGTGCACTTTTATGAGCATGGATGCTCTGATTTCAAAGGAACCCGTTCAAATACAACGACTGTAACTCTGTGAAATCACAGAAAATGCGCCAGACCACGAGCCCTCATCTGGGTGGACCCACCCTGAGAATGGGAGACATCTTAGTGCTAATGCCAGTGAGCATCAGCATCTGGATGTGGCCCATGCCGAGCAAGACTCGTGACTGTGAGCCTCCTGAACCTGACCTCTCTGGGTCATCACTAGTAACCGTGGATCTAGTAAGCGTCGAAATTTTGAATCTTAAAATGCCCCCAAGCTCATGTCCCTTTTCCTGGCCCATTTTGAGTATCTAACCCGGAGATCTTGTGTAATCCCTGCAAAAGTTCAATGCTGATCCGGGAACCCTCAGTGTAAAGTTTTAAATTTGAAGAGCTCCCATTTAAACGACCCCACAAAAAGAATGAAGGCCCAATAAAAGAAATAAATACATGACACTGAATATGCCCCTCTTGGACCTGTGTTGCACAGATGGTGTATGAAAACGTATTTGTACATTTCTGAGCACACAGGCCCTGAGTGCGGCCTAGGTGGCTATGATCGCTGAACCATAGACCCCGCTCGCGACAAAGAAACCCTTACCCATGGATCTTACAGAATACAAAAGTATTCTGACAAAGAACTCGTTTGGATGAAGAAACCTGCTGGCATGGAATTTCAGTCTCTTCAGACCTCCTTAGCATAGCTCCCTCTGAACATGGAAGGTCAGGGCCTCAAGACTTTGAAGATCCTGGAATGTCCTGGCCATGGATGGCCCTATAATATCCTCCCTAATCAGTGCCCCTGTGGCCTATGTGCCACCTCTGTAATAGATAAGCCCCTTTTATGCATCTTCCATAGCTTGGAACTCTCAGGATGTGACCCCTTCCTGGAACTGTACTGCTTGGGTGTTAAACTGCGTGATATGGCTCCCCTTCATCATCTACCCAACCGATCGCGTTTATGACCACGCCCTGTAGCCCCCGACAAAGAATCTTCTGAGTACCGACGTACCTCTTTGCAGACTTCTTCGTTTGGGCCCTCTAAACGTGTAGCGTCCGTTCGTTAACTCTCTGGGTGTGAACTCTCAATACCGTGACGATGGCTCGCACGTCGCCCCTTGGGCCTGTGACTTTCCTGTAAGTGCACTTTTATGAGCATGGATGCTCTGATTTCAAAGGAACCCGTTCAAATACAACGACTGTAACTCTGTGAAATCACAGAAAATGCGCCAGACCACGAGCCCTCATCTGGGTGGACCCACCCTGAGAATGGGAGACATCTTAGTGCTAATGCCAGTGAGCATCAGCATCTGGATGTGGCCCATGCCGAGCAAAACTCGTGACTGTGAGCCTCCTGAACCTGACCTCTCTGGGTCATCACTAGTAACCGTGGATCTAGTAAGCGTCTAAATTTTGAATCTTAAAATGTCCCCAAGCTCATGACCCTTTTCCTGGCCCATTTTGAGTATCTAACCCGGAGATCTTGTGTAATCCCTGCAAAAGTTCAATGCTGAGCCGGGAACCCTCAGTGTAAAGTTTTAAATTTGAAGAGCTCCCATTTAAACGACCCCCCAAAAAGAATGGAGGCCCAATAAAAGAAATAAATACATGACACTGAATATGCCCCTCTTGGACCTGTGTTGCACAGATGGTGTAAGAAACCGTATTTGTACATTTCTGAGCACACAGGCCCTGAGTGCGGCCTAGGTGGCTATGATCGCTGAACCATAGACCCCGCTCGCGACAAAGAAACCCTTACCCATGGATCTTACAGAACACAAAAGTATTCTGACAAAGAACTCGTTTGGATGAAGAAACCTGCTGGCATGGAATTTCAGTCTCTTCAGACCTCCTTAGCATAGCTCCCTCTGAACATGGAAGGTCAGGGCCTCAAGACTTTGAAGATCCATTCAAGAAGCCTGGAATGTCCTGTCCATGGATGGCCCTATAATATCCTCCCTAATCTGTGCCCCTGTGGCCTATGTGCCACCTCTGTAATAGGTAAGCCCCTTTTATGCATCTTCCATAGCTTGGAACTCTCAGGATGTGACCCCTTCCTGGAACTGTACTGCTTGGGTGTTAAACTGCGTGATATGGCTCCCCTTCATCATCTACCCAACCGATCGCGTTTATCACCACGCCCTGTAGCCCCCGACAAAGAATCTTCTGAGTACCGACGTACCTCTTTGCAGACTTCTTCGTTTGGGCCCTCTAAACGTGTAGCATCCGTTCGTTAACTCTCTGGGTGTGAACTCTCAATACCGTGACGATGGCTCGCACGTCGCCCCTTGGGCCTGTGACTTTCCTGTAAGTGCTCTTTTATGAGCATGGATGCTCTGATTTCAAAGGAACCCGTTCAAATACAACGACTGTAACTCTGTGAAATCACAGAAAATGCGCCAGACCACGAGCCCTCATCTTGGTGGACCCACCCTGAGAATGGGAGACATCTTAGTGCTAATGCCAGTGAGCATCAGCATCTGGATGTGGCCCATGCCGAGGAAAACTCGTGACTGTGAGCCTCCTGAACCTGACCTCTCTGGGTCATCACTAGTAACCGTGGATCTAGTAAGCGTCGAAATTTTGAATCTTAAAATGTCCCCAAGCTCATGACCCTTTTCCTGGCCCATTTTGAGTATCTAACCCGGAGATCTTGTGTAATCCCTGCAAAAATTCAATGCTGAGCCGGGAACCCTCAGTGTAAAGTTTTAAATTTGAAGAGCTCCCATTTAAACGACCCCCCAAAAAGAATGGAGGCCCAATAAAAGAAATAAATACATGACACTGAATATGCCCCTCTTGGACCTGTGTTGCACAGATGGTGTAAGAAACCGTATTTGTACATTTCTGAGCACACAGGCCCTGAGTGCGGCCTAGGTGGCTATGATCGCTGAACCATAGACCCTGCTCGCGACAAAGAAACCCTTACCCATGGATCTTACAGAACACAAAAGTATTCTGACAAAGAACTCGTTTGGATGAAGAAACCTGCTGGCATGGAATTTCAGTCTTTTCAGACCTTCTTAGCATAGCTCCCTCTGAACATGGAAGGTCAGGGCCTCAAGACTTTGAAGATCCATTCAAGAAGCCTGGAATGTCCTGGCCATGGATGGCCCTATAATATCCTCCCTAATCAGTGCCCCTGTGGTCTATGTGCCACCTCTGTAATAGGTAAGCCCCTTTTATGCATCTTCCATAGCTTGGAACTCTCAGGATGTGACCCCTTCCTGGAACTGTACTGCTTGGGTGTTAAACTGCGTGATATGGCTCCCCTTCATCATCTACCCAACCGATCGCGTTTATGACCACGCCCTGTAGCCCCCGACAAAGAATCTTCTGAGTACCGACGTACCTCTTTGCAGACTTCTTCGTTTGGGCCCTCTAAACGTGTAGCGTCCGTTCGTTAACTCTCTGGGTGTGAACTCTCAATACCGTGACGATGGCTCGCACGTCGCCCCTTGGGCCTGTGACTTTCCTGTAAGTGCACTTTTATGAGCATGGATGCTCTGATTTCAAAGGAACCCGTTCAAATACAACGACTGTAACTCTGTGAAATCACAGAAAATGCGCCAGACCACGAGCCCTCATCTGGGTGGACCCACCCTGAGAATGGGAGACATCTTAGTGCTAATGCCAGTGAGCATCAGCATCTGGATGTGGCCCATGCCGAGCAAAATTCGTGACTGTGAGCCTCCTGAACCTGACCTCTCTGGGTCATCACTAGTAACCGTGGATCTAGTAAGCGTCGAAATTTTGAATCTTAAAATGCCCCCAAGCTCATGACCCTTTTCCTGGCCCATTTTGAGTATCTAACCCGGAGATCTTGTGTAATCCCTGCAAAAGTTCAATGCTGAGCCGGGAACCCTCAGTGTAAAGTTTTAAATTTGAAGAGCTCCCATTTAAACGACCCCCCAAAAAGAATGGAGGCCCAATAAAAGAAATAAATACATGACACTGAATATGCCCGTCTTGGACCTGTGTTGCACAGATGGTGTAAGAAACCGTATTTGTACATTTCTGAGCACACAGGCCCTGAGTGCGGCCTAGGTGGCTATGATCGCTGAACCATAGACCCCGCTCGCGACAAAGAAACCCTTACCCATGGATCTTACAGAACACAAAAGTATTCTGACAAAGAACTCGTTTGGATGAAGAAACCTGCTGGCATGGAATTTCAGTCTCTTCAGACCTCCTTAGCATAGCTCCCTCTGCACATGGAAGGTCAGGGCCTCAAGACTTTGAAGATCCATTCAAGAAGCCTGGAATGTCCTGGCCATGGATGGCCCTATAATATCCTCCCTAATCAGTGCCCCTGTGGCCTATGTGCCACCTCTGTAATAGGTAAGCCCCTTTTATGCATCTTCCATAGCTTGGAACTCTCAGGATGTGACCCCTTCCTGGAACTGTACTGCTTGGGTGTTAAACTGCGTGATATGGCTCCACTTCATCATCTACCCAACCGATCGCGTTTATGACCACGCCCTGTAGCCCCCGACAAAGAATCTTCTGAGTACCGACGTACCTCTTTGCAGACTTCTTCGTTTGGGCCCTCTAAACGTGTAGCGTCCGTTCGTTAACTCTCTGGGTGTGAACTCTCAATACCGTGACGATGGCTCGCACGTCGCCCCTTGGGCCTGTGACTTTCCTGTAAGTGCTCTTTTATGAGCATGGATGCTCTGATTTCAAAGGAACCCGTTCAAATACAACGACTGTAACTCTGTGAAATCACAGAAAATGCGCCAGACCACGAGCCCTCATCTGGGTGGACCCACCCTGAGAATGGGAGACATCTTAGTGCTAATGCCAGTGAGCATCAGCATCTGGATGTGGCCCATGCCGAGGAAAACTCGTGACTGTGAGCCTCCTGAACCTGACCTCTCTGGGTCATCACTAGTTACCGTGGATCTAGTAAGAGTCGAAATTTTGAATCTTAAAATGTCCCCAAGCTCATGACTCTTTTCCTGGCCCATTTTGAGTATCTAACCCGGAGATCTTGTGTAATCCCTGCAAAAGTTCAATGCTGATCCGGGAACCCTCAGTGTAAAGTTTTAAATTTGAAGAGCTCCCATTTAAATGACCCCACAAAAAGTATGAAGGCCCAATAAAAGAAATAAATACATGACACTGAATCGGCCCCTCTTGGACCTGTGTTGCACAGATGGTGTAAGAAACCGTATTTGTACATTTCTGAGCACACAGTCCCTGAGTGCGGCCTAGGTGGCTATGATCGCTGAACCATAGACCCCGCTCGCGACAAAGAAACCCTTACCCATGGATCTTACAGAATACAAAAGTATTCTGACAAAGAACTCGTTTGGATGAAGAAACCTGCTGGCATGGAATTTCAGTCTCTTCAGACCTCCTTAGCATAGCTCCCTCTGAACATGGAAGGTCAGGGCCTCAAGACTTTGAAGATCCATTCAAGAAGCCTGGCATGTCCTGGCCATGGATGGCCCTATAATATCCTCCCTAATCAGTGCCCCTGTGGCCTATGTGCCACCTCTGTAATAGGTAAGCCCCTTTTATGCATCTTCCATAGCTTGGAACTCTCAGGATGTGACCCCTTCCTGGAACTGTACTGCTTGGGTGTTAAACTGCGTGATATGGCTCCCCTTCATCATCTACCCAACCGATCGCGTTTATCACCACGCCCTGTAGCCCCCGACAAAGAATCTTCTGAGTACCGACGTACCTCTTTGCAGACTTCTTCGTTTGGGCCCTCTAAACGTGTAGCGTCCGTTCGTTAACTCTCTGGGTGTGAACTCTCAATACCGTGACGATGGCTCGCACGTCGCCCCTTGGGCCTGTGACTTTCCTGTAAGTGCACTTTTATGAGCATGGATGCTCTGATTTCAAAGGAACCCGTTCAAATACAACGACTGTAACTCTGTGAAATCACAGAAAATGCGCCAGACCACGAGCCCTCATCTGGGTGGACCCACCCTGAGAATGGGAGACATCTTAGTGCTAATGCCAGTGAGCATCAGCATCTGGATGTGGCCCATGCCGAGCAAAACTCGTGACTGTGAGCCTCCTGAACCTGACCTCTCTGGGTCATCACTAGTAACCGTGGATCTAGTAAGCGTCGAAATTTTGAATCTTAAAATGCCCCCAAGCTCATGTCCCTTTTCCTGGCCCATTTTGAGTATCTAACCCGGAGATCTTGTGTAATCCCTGCAAAAGTTCAATGCTGATCCGGGAACCCTCAGTGTAAAGTTTTAAATTTGAAGAGCTCCCATTTAAACGACCCCACAAAAAGAATGAAGGCCCAATAAAAGAAATAAATACATGACACTGAATATGCCCCTCTTGGACCTGTGTTGCACAGATGGTGTATGAAAACGTATTTGTACATTTCTGAGCACACAGGCCCTGAGTGCGGCCTAGGTGGCTATGATCGCTGAACCATAGACCCCGCTCGCGACAAAGAAACCCTTACCCATGGATCTTACAGAATACAAAAGTATTCTGACAAAGAACTCGTTTGGATGAAGAAACCTGCTGGCATGGAATTTCAGTCTCTTCAGACCTCCTTAGCATAGCTCCCTCTGAACATGGAAGGTCAGGGCCTCAAGACTTTGAAGATCCTGGAATGTCCTGGCCATGGATGGCCCTATAATATCCTCCCTAATCAGTGCCCCTGTGGCCTATGTGCCACCTCTGTAATAGGTAAGCCCCTTTTATGCATCTTCCATAGCTTGGAACTCTCAGGATGTGACCCCTTCCTGGAACTGTACTGCTTGGGTGTTAAACTGCGTGATATGGCTCCCCTTCATCATCTACCCAACCGATCGCGTTTATGACCACGCCCTGTAGCCCCCGACAAAGAATCTTCTGAGTACCGACGTACCTCTTTGCAGACTTCTTCGTTTGGGCCCTCTAAACGTGTAGCGTCCGTTCGTTAACTCTCTGGGTGTGAACTCTCAATACCGTGACGATGGCTCGCACGTCGCCCCTTGGGCCTGTGACTTTCCTGTAAGTGCACTTTTATGAGCATGGATGCTCTGATTTCAAAGGAACCCGTTCAAATACAACGACTGTAACTCTGTGAAATCACAGAAAATGCGCCAGACCACGAGCCCTCATCTGGGTGGACCCACCCTGAGAATGGGAGACATCTTAGTGCTAATGCCAGTGAGCATCAGCATCTGGATGTGGCCCATGCCGAGCAAAACTCGTGACTGTGAGCCTCCTGAACCTGACCTCTCTGGGTCATCACTAGTAACCGTGGATCTAGTAAGCGTCTAAATTTTGAATCTTAAAATGTCCCCAAGCTCATGACCCTTTTCCTGGCCCATTTTGAGTATCTAACCCGGAGATCTTGTGTAATCCCTGCAAAAGTTCAATGCTGAGCCGGGAACCCTCAGTGTAAAGTTTTAAATTTGAAGAGCTCCCATTTAAACGACCCCCCAAAAAGAATGGAGGCCCAATAAAAGAAATAAATACATTACACTGAATATGCCCCTCTTGGACCTGTGTTGCACAGATGGTGTAAGAAACCGTATTTGTACATTTCTGAGCACACAGGCCCTGAGTGCGGCCTAGGTGGCTATGATCGCTGAACCATAGACCCCGCTCGTGACAAAGAAACCCTTACCCATGGATCTTACAGAATACAAAAGTATTCTGACAAAGAACTCGTTTGGATGAAGAAACCTGCTGGCATGGAATTTCAGTCTCTTCAGACCTCCTTAGCATAGCTCCCTCTGAACATGGAAGGTCAGGGCCTCAAGACTTTGAAGATCCTGGAATGTCCTGGCCATGGATGGCCCTATAATATCCTCCCTAATCAGTGCCCCTGTGGCCTATGTGCCACCTCTGTAATAGGTAAGCCCCTTTTATGCATCTTCCATAGCTTGGAACTCTCAGGATGTGACCCCTTCCTGGAACTGTACTGCTTGGGTGTTAAACTGCGTGATATGGCTCCCCTTCATCATCTACCCAACCGATCGCGTTTATGACCACGCCCTGTAGCCCCCGACAAAGAATCTTCTGAGTACCGACGTACCTCTTTGCAGACTTCTTCGTTTGGGCCCTCTAAACGTGTAGCGTCCGTTCGTTAACTCTCTGGGTGTGAACTCTCAATACCGTGACGATGGCTCGCACGTCGCCCCTTGGGCCTGTGACTTTCCTGTAAGTGCACTTTTATGAGCATGGATGCTCTGATTTCAAAGGAACCCGTTCAAATACAACGACTGTAACTCTGTGAAATCACAGAAAATGCGCCATACCACGAGCCCTCATCTGGGTGGACCCACCCTGAGAATGGGAGACATCTTAGTGCTAATGCCAGTGAGCATCAGCATCTGGATGTGGCCCATGCCGAGCAAAACTCGTGACTGTGAGCCTCCTGAACCTGACCTCTCTGGGTCATCACTAGTAACCGTGGATCTAGTAAGCGTCTAAATTTTGAATCTTAAAATGTCCCCAAGCTCATGACCCTTTTCCTGGCCCATTTTGAGTATCTAACCCGGAGATCTTGTGTAATCCCTGCAAAAGTTCAATGCTGAGCCGGGAACCCTCAGTGTAAAGTTTTAAATTTGAAGAGCTCCCATTTAAACGACCCCCCAAAAAGAATGGAGGCCCAATAAAAGAAATAAATACATGACACTGAATATGCCCCTCTTGGACCTGTGTTGCACAGATGGTGTAAGAAACCGTATTTGTACATTTCTGAGCACACAGGCCCTGAGTGCGGCCTAGGTGGCTATGATCGCTGAACCATAGACCCCGCTCGCGACAAAGAAACCCTTACCCATGGATCTTACAGAACACAAAAGTATTCTGACAAAGAACTCGTTTGGATGAAGAAACCTGCTGGCATGGAATTTCAGTCTCTTCAGACCTCCTTAGCATAGCTCCCTCTGAACATGGAAGGTCAGGGCCTCAAGACTTTGAAGATCCATTCAAGAAGCCTGGAATGTCCTGGCCATGGATGGCCCTATAATATCCTCCCTAATCTGTGCCCCTGTGGCCTATGTGCCACCTCTGTAATAGGTAAGCCCCTTTTATGCATCTTCCATAGCTTGGAACTCTCAGGATGTGACCCCTTCCTGGAACTGTACTGCTTGGGTGTTAAACTGCGTGATATGGCTCCCCTTCATCATCTACCCAACCGATCGCGTTTATCACCACGCCCTGTAGCCCCCGACAAAGAATCTTCTGAGTACCGACGTACCTCTTTGCAGACTTCTTCGTTTGGGCCCTCTAAACGTGTAGCGTCCGTTCGTTAACTCTCTGGGTGTGAACTCTCAATACCGTGACGATGGCTCGCACGTCGCCCCTTGGGCCTGTGACTTTCCTGTAAGTGCTCTTTTATGAGCATGGATGCTCTGATTTCAAAGGAACCCGTTCAAATACAACGACTGTAACTCTGTGAAATCACAGAAAATGCGCCAGACCACGAGCCCTCATCTGGGTGGACCCACCCTGAGAATGGGAGACATCTTAGTGCTAATGCCAGTGAGCATCAGCATCTGGATGTGGCCCATGCCGAGGAAAACTCGTGACTGTGAGCCTCCTGAACCTGACCTCTCTGGGTCATCACTAGTAACCGTGGATCTAGTAAGCGTCGAAATTTTGAATCTTAAAATGTGCCCAAGCTCATGACCCTTTTCCTGGCCCATTTTGAGTATCTAACCCGGAGATCTTGTGTAATCCCTGCAAAAGTTCAATGCTGATCCGGGAACCCTCAGTGTAAAGTTTTAAATTTGAAGAGCTCCCATTTAAACGACCCCCCAAAAAGAATGGAGGCCCAATAAAAGAAATAAATACATGACACTGAATATGCCCGTCTTGGACCTGTGTTGCACAGATGGTGTAAGAAACCGTATTTGTACATTTCTGAGCACACAGGCCCTGAGTGCGGCCTAGGTGGCTATGATCGCTGAACCATAGACCCCGCTCGCGACAAAGAAACCCTTACCCATGGATCTTACAGAACACAAAAGTATTCTGACAAAGAACTCGTTTGGATGAAGAAACCTGCTGGCATGGAATTTCAGTCTTTTCAGACCTTCTTAGCATAGCTCCCTCTGAACATGGAAGGTCAGGGCCTCAAGACTTTGAAGATCCATTCAAGAAGCCTGGAATGTCCTGGCCATGGATGGCCCTATAATATCCTCCCTAATCAGTGCCCCTGTGGTCTATGTGCCACCTCTGTAATAGGTAAGCCCCTTTTATGCATCTTCCATAGCTTGGAACTCTCAGGATGTGACCCCTTCCTGGAACTGTACTGCTTGGGTGTTAAACTGCGTGATATGGCTCCCCTTCATCATCTACCCAACCGATCGCGTTTATGACCACGCCCTGTAGCCCCCGACAAAGAATCTTCTGAGTACCGACGTACCTCTTTGCAGACTTCTTCGTTTGGGCCCTCTAAACGTGTAGCGTCCGTTCGTTAACTCTCTGGGTGTGAACTCTCAATACCGTGACGATGGCTCGCACGTCGCCCCTTGGGCCTGTGACTTTCCTGTAAGTGCACTTTTATGAGCATGGATGCTCTGATTTCAAAGGAACCCGTTCAAATACAACGACTGTAACTCTGTGAAATCACAGAAAATGCGCCAGACCACGAGCCCTCATCTGGGTGGACCCACCCTGAGAATGGGAGACATCTTAGTGCTAATACCAGTGAGCATCAGCATCTGGATGTGGCCCATGCCGAGCAAAATTCGTGACTGTGAGCCTCCTGAACCTGACCTCTCTGGGTCATCACTAGTAACCGTGGATCTAGTAAGCGTCGAAATTTTGAATCTTAAAATGCCCCCAAGCTCATGACCCTTTTCCTGGCCCATTTTGAGTATCTAACCCGGAGATCTTGTGTAATCCCTGCAAAAGTTCAATGCTGAGCCGGGAACCCTCAGTGTAAAGTTTTAAATTTGAAGAGCTCCCATTTAAACGACCCCCCAAAAAGAATGGAGGCCCAATAAAAGAAATAAATACATGACACTGAATATGCCCGTCTTGGACCTGTGTTGCACAGATGGTGTAAGAAACCGTATTTGTACATTTCTGAGCACACAGGCCCTGAGTGCGGCCTAGGTGGCTATGATCGCTGAACCATAGACCCCGCTCGCGACAAAGAAACCCTTACCCATGGATCTTACAGAACACAAAAGTATTCTGACAAAGAACTCGTTTGGATGAAGAAACCTGCTGGCATGGAATTTCAGTCTCTTCAGACCTCCTTAGCATAGCTCCCTCTGCACATGGAAGGTCAGGGCCTCAAGACTTTGAAGATCCATTCAAGAAGCCTGGAATGTCCTGGCCATGGATGGCCCTATAATATCCTCCCTAATCAGTGCCCCTGTGGCCTATGTGCCACCTCTGTAATAGGTAAGCCCCTTTTATGCATCTTCCATAGCTTGGAACTCTCAGGATGTGACCCCTTCCTGGAACTGTACTGCTTGGGTGTTAAACTGCGTGATGTGGCTCCACTTCATCATCTACCCAACCGATCGCGTTTATCACCACGCCCTGTAGCCCCCGACAAAGAATCTTCTGAGTACCGACGTACCTCTTTGCAGACTTCTTCGTTTGGGCCCTCTAAAGGTGTAGCGTCCGTTCGTTAACTCTCTGGGTGTGAACTCTCAATACCGTGACGATGGCTCGCACGTCGCCCCTTGGGCCTGTGACTTTCCTGTAAGTGCTCTTTTATGAGCATGGATGCTCTGATTTCAAAGGAACCCGTTCAAATACAACGACTGTAACTCTGTGAAATCACAGAAAATGCGCCAGACCACGAGCCCTCATCTGGGTGGACCCACCCTGAGAATGGGAGACATCTTAGTGCTAATGCCAGTGAGCATCAGCATCTGGATGTGGCCCATGCCGAGGAAAACTCGTGACTGTGAGCCTCCTGAACCTGACCTCTCTGGGTCATCACTAGTAACCGTGGATCTAGTAAGCGTCGAAATTTTGAATCTTAAAATGTCCCCAAGCTCATGACCCTTTTCCTGGCCCATTTTGAGTATCTAACCCGGAGATCTTGTGTAATCCCTGCAAAAGTTCAATGCTGAGCCGGGAACCCTCAGTGTAAAGTTTTAAATTTGAAGAGCTCCCATTTAAACGACCCCCCAAAAAGAATGGAGGCCCAATAAAAGAAATAAATACATGACACTGAATATGCCCCTCTTGGACCTGTGTTGCACAGGTGGTGTAAGAAACCGTATTTGTACATTTCTGAGCACACAGGCCCTGAGTGCGGCCTAGGTGGCTATGATCGCTGAACCATAGACCCCGCTCGCGACAAAGAAACCCTTACCCATGGATCTTACAGAACACAAAAGTATTCTGACAAAGAACTCGTTTGGATGAAGAAACCTGCTGGCATGGAATTTCAGTCTTTTCAGACCTTCTTAGCATAGCTCCCTCTGAACATGGAAGGTCAGGGCCTCAAGACTTTGAAGATCCATTCAAGAAGCCTGGAATGTCCTGGCCATGGATGGCCCTATAATATCCTCCCTAATCAGTGCCCCTGTGGTCTATGTGCCACCTCTGTAATAGGTAAGCCCCTTTTATGCATCTTCCATAGCTTGGAACTCTCAGGATGTGACCCCTTCCTGGAACTGTACTGCTTGGGTGTTAAACTGCGTGATATGGCTCCCCTTCATCATCTACCCAACCGATCGCGTTTATGACCACGCCCTGTAGCCCCCGACAAAGAATCTTCTGAGTACCGACGTACCTCTTTGCAGACTTCTTCGTTTGGGCCCTCTAAACGTGTAGCGTCCGTTCGTTAACTCTCTGGGTGTGAACTCTCAATACCGTGACGATGGCTCGCACGTCGCCCCTTGGGCCTGTGACTTTCCTGTAAGTGCACTTTTATGAGCATGGATGCTCTGATTTCAAAGGAACCCGTTCAAATACAACGACTGTAACTCTGTGAAATCACAGAAAATGCGCCAGACCACGAGCCCTCATCTGGGTGGACCCACCCTGAGAATGGGAGACATCTTAGTGCTAATGCCAGTGAGCATCAGCATCTGGATGTGGCCCATGCCGAGCAAAATTCGTGACTGTGAGCCTCCTGAACCTGACCTCTCTGGGTCATCACTAGTAACCGTGGATCTAGTAAGCGTCGAAATTTTGAATCTTAAAATGCCCCCAAGCTCATGACCCTTTTCCTGGCCCATTTTGAGTATCTAACCCGGAGATCTTGTGTAATCCCTGCAAAAGTTCAATGCTGAGCCGGGAACCCTCAGTGTAAAGTTTTAAATTTGAAGAGCTCCCATTTAAACGACCCCCCAAAAAGAATGGAGGCCCAATAAAAGAAATAAATACATGACACTGAATATGCCCGTCTTGGACCTGTGTTGCACAGATGGTGTAAGAAACCGTATTTGTACATTTCTGAGCACACAGGCCCTGAGTGCGGCCTAGGTGGCTATGATCGCTGAACCATAGACCCCGCTCGCGACAAAGAAACCCTTACCCATGGATCTTACAGAACACAAAAGTATTCTGACAAAGAACTCGTTTGGATGAAGAAACCTGCTGGCATGGAATTTCAGTCTCTTCAGACCTCCTTAGCATAGCTCCCTCTGCACATGGAAGGTCAGGGCCTCAAGACTTTGAAGATCCATTCAAGAAGCCTGGAATGTCCTGGCCATGGATGGCCCTATAATATCCTCCCTAATCAGTGCCCCTGTGGCCTTTGTGCCACCTCTGTAATAGGTAAGCCCCTTTTATGCATCTTCCATAGCTTGGAACTCTCAGGATGTGACCCCTTCCTGGAACTGTACTGCTTGGGTGTTAAACTGCGTGATGTGGCTCCACTTCATCATCTACCCAACCGATCGCGTTTATGACCACGCCCTGTAGCCCCCGACAAAGAATCTTCTGAGTACCGACGTACCTCTTTGCAGACTTCTTCGTTTGGGCCCTCTAAACGTGTAGCGTCCGTTCGTTAACTCTCTGGGTGTGAACTCTCAATACCGTGACGATGGCTCGCACGTCGCCCCTTGGGCCTGTGACTTTCCTGTAAGTGCTCTTTTATGAGCATGGATGCTCTGATTTCAAAGGAACCCGTTCAAATACAACGACTGTAACTCTGTGAAATCACAGAAAATGCGCCAGACCACGAGCCCTCATCTGGGTGGACCCACCCTGAGAATGGGAGACATCTTTGTGCTAATGCCAGTGAGCATCAGCATCTGGATGTGGCCCATGCCGAGGAAAACTCGTGACTGTGAGCCTCCTGAACCTGACCTCTCTGGGTGATCACTAGTCACCGTGGATCTAGTAAGAGTCGAAATTTTGAATCTTAAAATGTCCCCAAGGTCATGACTCTTTTCCTGGCCCATTTTCAGTATCTAACCCGGAGATCTTGTGTAATCCCTGCAAAAGTTCAATGCTGATCCGGGAACCCTCAGTGTAAAGTTTTAAATTTGAAGAGCTCCCATTTAAATGACCCCACAAAAAGTATGAAGGCCCAATAAAAGAAATAAATACATGACACTGAATAGGCCCCTCTTGGACCTGTGTTGCACAGATGGTGTAAGAAACCGTATTTGTACATTTCTGAGCACACAGTCCCTGAGTGCGGCCTAGGTGGCTATGATCGCTGAACCATAGACCCCGCTCGCGACAAAGAAACCCTTACCCATGGATCTTACAGAATACAAAAGTATTCTGACAAAGAACTCGTTTGGATGAAGAAACCTGCTGGCATGGAATTTCAGTCTCTTCAGACCTCCTTAGCATAGCTCCCTCTGAACATGGAAGGTCAGGGCCTCAAGACTTTGAAGATCCATTCAAGAAGCCTGGAATGTCCTGGCCATGGATGGCCCTATAATATCCTCCCTAATCAGTGCCCCTGTGGCCTATGTGCCACCTCTGTAATAGGTAAGCCCCTTTTATGCATCTTCCATAGCTTGGAACTCTCAGGATGTGACCCCTTCCTGGAACTGTACTGCTTGGGTGTTAAACTGCGTGATATGGCTCCCCTTCATCATCTACCCAACCGATCGCGTTTATCACCACGCCCTGTAGCCCCCGACAAAGAATCTTCTGAGTACCGACGTACCTCTTTGCAGACTTCTTCGTTTGGGCCCTCTAAAGGTGTAGCATCCGTTCGTTAACTCTCTGGGTGTGAACTCTCAATACCGTGACGATGGCTCGCACGTCGCCCCTTGGGCCTGTGACTTTCCTGTAAGTGCTCTTTTATGAGCATGGATGCTCTGATTTCAAAGGAACCCGTTCAAATACAACGACTGTAACTCTGTGAAATCACAGAAAATGCGCCAGACCACGAGCCCTCATCTTGGTGGACCCACCCTGAGAATGGGAGACATCTTAGTGCTAATGCCAGTGAGCATCAGCATCTGGATGTGGCCCATGCCGAGGAAAACTCGTGACTGTGAGCCTCCTGAACCTGACCTCTCTGGGTCATCACTAGTAACCGTGGATCTAGTAAGCGTCGAAATTTTGAATCTTAAAATGTCCCCAAGCTCATGACCCTTTTCCTGGCCCATTTTGAGTATCTAACCCGGAGATCTTGTGTAATCCCTGCAAAAGTTCAATGCTGAGCCGGGAACCCTCAGTGTAAAGTTTTAAATTTGAAGAGCTCCCATTTAAACGACCCCCCAAAAAGAATGGAGGCCCAATAAAAGAAATAAATACATGACACTGAATATGCCCCTCTTGGACCTGTGTTGCACAGATGGTGTAAGAAACCGTATTTGTACATTTCTGAGCACACAGGCCCTGAGTGCGGCCTAGGTGGCTATGATCGCTGAACCATAGACCCCGCTCGCGACAAAGAAACCCTTACCCATGGATCTTACAGAACACAAAAGTATTCTGACAAAGAACTCGTTTGGATGAAGAAACCTGCTGGCATGGAATTTCAGTCTTTTCAGACCTTCTTAGCATAGCTCCCTCTGAACATGGAAGGTCAGGGCCTCAAGACTTTGAAGATCCATTCAAGAAGCCTGGAATGTCCTGGCCATGGATGGCCCTATAATATCCTCCCTAATCAGTGCCCCTGTGGTCTATGTGCCACCTCTGTAATAGGTAAGCCCCTTTTATGCATCTTCCATAGCTTGGAACTCTCAGGATGTGACCCCTTCCTGGAACTGTACTGCTTGGGTGTTAAACTGCGTGATATGGCTCCCCTTCATCATCTACCCAACCGATCGCGTTTATGACCACGCCCTGTAGCCCCCGACAAAGAATCTTCTGAGTACCGACGTACCTCTTTGCAGACTTCTTCGTTTGGGCCCTCTAAACGTGTAGCGTCCGTTCGTTAACTCTCTGGGTGTGAACTCTCAATACCGTGACGATGGCTCGCACGTCGCCCCTTGGGCCTGTGACTTTCCTGTAAGTGCACTTTTATGAGCATGTATGCTCTGATTTCAAAGGAACCCATTCAAATACAACGACTGTAACTCTGTGAAATCACAGAAAATGCGCCAGACCACGAGCCCTCATCTGGGTGGACCCACCCTGAGAATGGGAGACATCTTAGTGCTAATGCCAGTGAGCATCAGCATCTGGATGTGGCCCATGCCGAGCAAAACTCGTGACTGTGAGCCTCCTGAACCTGACCTCTCTGGGTCATCACTAGTAACCGTGGATCTAGTAAGCGTCGAAATTTTGAATCTTAAAATGCCCCCAAGCTCATGACCCTTTTCCTGGCCCATTTTGAGTATCTAACCCGGAGATCTTGTGTAATCCCTGCAAAAGTTCAATGCTGAGCCGGGAACCCTCAGTGTAAAGTTTTAAATTTGAAGAGCTCCCATTTAAACGACCCCCCAAAAAGAATGGAGGCCCAATAAAAGAAATAAATACATGACACTGAATATGCCCGTCTTGGACCTGTGTTGCACAGATGGTGTAAGAAACCGTATTTGTACATTTCTGAGCACACAGGCCCTGAGTGCGGCCTAGGTGGCTATGATCGCTGAACCATAGACCCCGCTCGCGACAAAGAAACCCTTACCCATGGATCTTACAGAACAAAAAGTATTCTGACAAAGAACTCGTTTGGATGAAGAAACCTGCTGGCATGGAATTTCAGTCTCTTCAGACCTCCTTAGCATAGCTCCCTCTGCACATGGAAGGTCAGGGCCTCAAGACTTTGAAGATCCATTCAAGAAGCCTGGAATGTCCTGGCCATGGATGGCCCTATAATATCCTCCCTAATCAGTGCCCCTGTGGCCTATGTGCCACCTCTGTAATAGGTAAGCCCCTTTTATGCATCTTCCATAGCTTGGAACTCTCAGGATGTGACCCCTTCCTGGAACTGTACTGCTTGGGTGTTAAACTGCGTGATGTGGCTCCACTTCATCATCTACCCAACCGATCGCGTTTATGACCACGCCCTGTAGCCCCCGACAAAGAATCTTCTGAGTACCGACGTACCTCTTTGCAGACTTCTTCGTTTGGGCCCTCTAAACGTGTAGCGTCCGTTCGTTAACTCTCTGGGTGTGAACTCTCAATACCGTGACGATGGCTCGCACGTCGCCCCTTGGGCCTGTGACTTTCCTGTAAGTGCTCTTTTATGAGCATGGATGCTCTGATTTCAAAGGAACCCGTTCAAATACAACGACTGTAACTCTGTGAAATCACAGAAAATGCGCCAGACCACGAGCCCTCATCTGGGTGGACCCACCCTGAGAATGGGAGACATCTTAGTGCTAATGCCAGTGAGCATCAGCATCTGGATGTGGCCCATGCCGAGGAAAACTCGTGACTGTGAGCCTCCTGAACCTGACCTCTCTGGGTGATCACTAGTCACCGTGGATCTAGTAAGAGTCGAAATTTTGAATCTTAAAATGTCCCCAAGCTCATGACTCTTTTCCTGGCCCATTTTCAGTATCTAACCCGGAGATCTTGTGTAATCCCTGCAAAAGTTCAATGCTGATCCGGGAACCCTCAGTGTAAAGTTTTAAATTTGAAGAGCTCCCATTTAAATGACCCCACAAAAAGTATGAAGGCCCAATAAAAGAAATAAATACATGACACTGAATAGGCCCCTCTTGGACCTGTGTTGCACAGATGGTGTAAGAAACCGTATTTGTACATTTCTGAGCACACAGTCCCTGAGTGCGGCCTAGGTGGCTATGATCGCTGAACCATAGACCCCGCTCGCGACAAAGAAACCCTTACCCATGGATCTTACAGAATACAAAAGTATTCTGACAAAGAACTCGTTTGGATGAAGAAACCTGCTGGCATGGAATTTCAGTCTCTTCAGACCTCCTTAGCATAGCTCCCTCTGAACATGGAAGGTCAGGGCCTCAAGACTTTGAAGATCCATTCAAGAAGCCTGGAATGTCCTGGCCATGGATGGCCCTATAATATCCTCCCTAATCAGTGCCCCTGTGGCCTATGTGCCACCTCTGTAATAGGTAAGCCCCTTTTATGCATCTTCCATAGCTTGGAACTCTCAGGATGTGACCCCTTCCTGGAACTGTACTGCTTGGGTGTTAAACTGCGTGATATGGCTCCCCTTCATCATCTACCCAACCGATCGCGTTTATCACCACGCCCTGTAGCCCCCGACAAAGAATCTTCTGAGTACCGACGTACCTCTTTGCAGACTTCTTCGTTTGGGCCCTCTAAACGTGTAGCATCCGTTCGTTAACTCTCTGGGTGTGAACTCTCAATACCGTGACGATGGCTCGCACGTCGCCCCTTGGGCCTGTGACTTTCCTGTAAGTGCTCTTTTATGAGCATGGATGCTCTGATTTCAAAGGAACCCGTTCAAATACAACGACTGTAACTCTGTGAAATCACAGAAAATGCGCCAGACCACGAGCCCTCATCTTGGTGGACCCACCCTGAGAATGGGAGACATCTTAGTGCTAATGCCAGTGAGCATCAGCATCTGGATGTGGCCCATGCCGAGGAAAACTCGTGACTGTGAGCCTCCTGAACCTGACCTCTCTGGGTCATCACTAGTAACCGTGGATCTAGTAAGCGTCGAAATTTTGAATCTTAAAATGTCCCCAAGCTCATGACCCTTTTCCTGGCCCATTTTGAGTATCTAACCCGGAGATCTTGTGTAATCCCTGCAAAAGTTCAATGCTGAGCCGGGAACCCTCAGTGTAAAGTTTTAAATTTGAAGAGCTCCCATTTAAATGACCCCCCAAAAAGAATGAAGGCCCAATAAAAGAAATAAATACATGACACTGAATATGCCCCTCTTGGACTTGTGTTGCACAGATGGTGTATGAAAACGTATTTGTACATTTCTGAGCACACAGGCCCTGAGTGCGGCCTAGGTGGCTATGATCGCTGAACCATAGACCCCGCTCGCGACAAAGAAACCCTTACCCATGGATCTTACAGAATACAAAAGTATTCTGACAAAGAACTCGTTTGGATGAAGAAACCTGCTGGCATGGAATTTCAGTCTCTTCAGACCTCCTTAGCATAGCTCCCTCTGAACATGGAAGGTCAGGGCCTCAAGACTTTGAAGATCCTGGAATGTCCTGGCCATGGATGGCCCTATAATATCCTCCCTAATCAGTGCCCCTGTGGCCTATGTGCCACCTCTGTAATAGGTAAGCCCCTTTTATGCATCTTCCATAGCTTGGAACTCTCAGGATGTGACCCCTTCCTGGAACTGTACTGCTTGGGTGTTAAACTGCGTGATATGGCTCCCCTTCATCATCTACCCAACCGATCGCGTTTATCACCACGCCCTGTAGCCCCCGACAAAGAATCTTCTGAGTACCGACGTACCTCTTTGCAGACTTCTTCGTTTGGGCCCTCTAAACGTGTAGCGTCCGTTCGTTAACTCTCTGGGTGTGAACTCTCAATACCGTGACGATGGCTCGCACGTCGCCCCTTGGGCCTGTGACTTTCCTGTAAGTGCACTTTTATGAGCATGGATGCTCTGATTTCAAAGGAACCCGTTCAAATACAACGACTGTAACTCTGTGAAATCACAGAAAATGCGCCAGACCACGAGCCCTCATCTGGGTGGACCCACCCTGAGAATGGGAGACATCTTAGTGCTAATGCCAGTGAGCATCAGCATCTGGATGTGGCCCATGCCGAGCAAAACTCGTGACTGTGAGCCTCCTGAACCTGACCTCTCTGGGTCATCACTAGTAACCGTGGATCTAGTAAGCGTCTAAATTTTGAATCTTAAAATGTCCCCAAGCTCATGACCCTTTTCCTGGCCCATTTTGAGTATCTAACCCGGAGATCTTGTGTAATCCCTGCAAAAGTTCAATGCTGAGCCGGGAACCCTCAGTGTAAAGTTTCAAATTTGAAGAGCTCCCATTTAAACGACCCCCCAAAAAGAATGGAGGCCCAATAAAAGAAATAAATACATGACACTGAATATGCCCCTCTTGGACCTGTGTTGCACAGATGGTGTAAGAAACCGTATTTGTACATTTCTGAGCACACAGGCCCTGAGTGCGGCCTAGGTGGCTATGATCGCTGAACCATAGACCCCGCTCGCGACAAAGAAACCCTTACCCATGGATCTTACAGAATACAAAAGTATTCTGACAAAGAACTCGTTTGGATGAAGAAACCTGCTGGCATGGAATTTCAGTCTCTTCAGACCTCCTTAGCATAGCTCCCTCTGAACATGGAAGGTCAGGGCCTCAAGACTTTGAAGATCCTGGAATGTCCTGGCCATGGATGGCCCTATAATATCCTCCCTAATCAGTGCCCCTGTGGCCTATGTGCCACCTCTGTAATAGGTAAGCCCCTTTTATGCATCTTCCATAGCTTGGAACTCTCAGGATGTGACCCCTTCCTGGAACTGTACTGCTTGGGTGTTAAACTGCGTGATATGGCTCCCCTTCATCATCTACCCAACCGATCGCGTTTATCACCACGCCCTGTAGCCCCCGACAAAGAATCTTCTGAGTACCGACGTACCTCTTTGCAGACTTCTTCGTTTGGGCCCTCTAAACGTGTAGCGTCCGTTCGTTAACTCTCTGGGTGTGAACTCTCAATACCGTGACGATGGCTCGCACGTCGCCCCTTGGGCCTGTGACTTTCCTGTAAGTGCACTTTTATGAGCATGGATGCTCTGATTTCAAAGGAACCCGTTCAAATACAACGACTGTAACTCTGTGAAATCACAGAAAATGCGCCAGACCACGAGCCCTCATCTGGGTGGACCCACCCTGAGAATGGGAGACATCTTAGTGCTAATGCCAGTGAGCATCAGCATCTGGATGTGGCCCATGCCGAGCAAAACTCGTGACTGTGAGCCTCCTGAACCTGACCTCTCTGGGTCATCACTAGTAACCGTGGATCTAGTAAGCGTCTAAATTTTGAATCTTAAAATGTCCCCAAGCTCATGACCCTTTTCCTGGCCCATTTTGAGTATCTAACCCGGAGATCTTGTGTAATCCCTGCAAAAGTTCAATGCTGAGCCGGGAACCCTCAGTGTAAAGTTTTAAATTTGAAGAGCTCCCATTTAAACGACCCCCCAAAAAGAATGGAGGCCCAATAAAAGAAATAAATACATGACACTGAATATGCCCGTCTTGGACCTGTGTTGCACAGATGGTGTAAGAAACCGTATTTGTACATTTCTGAGCACACAGGCCCTGAGTGCGGCCTAGGTGGCTATGATCGCTGAACCATAGACCCCGCTCGCGACAAAGAAACCCTTACCCATGGATCTTACAGAACACAAAAGTATTCTGACAAAGAACTCGTTTGGATGAAGAAACCTGCTGGCATGGAATTTCAGTCTCTTCAGACCTCCTTAGCATAGCTCCCTCTGAACATGGAAGGTCAGGGCCTCAAGACTTTGAAGATCCATTCAAGAAGCCTGGAATGTCCTGGCCATGGATGGCCCTATAATATCCTCCCTAATCTGTGCCCCTGTGGCCTATGTGCCACCTCTGTAATAGGTAAGCCCCTTTTATGCATCTTCCATAGCTTGGAACTCTCAGGATGTGACCCCTTCCTGGAACTGTACTGCTTGGGTGTTAAACTGCGTGATATGGCTCCCCTTCATCATCTACCCAACCGATCGCGTTTATCACCACGCCCTGTAGCCCCCGACAAAGAATCTTCTGAGTACCGACGTACCTCTTTGCAGACTTCTTCGTTTGGGCCCTCTAAACGTGTAGCATCCGTTCGTTAACTCTCTGGGTGTGAACTCTCAATACCGTGACGATGGCTCGCACGTCGCCCCTTGGGCCTGTGACTTTCCTGTAAGTGCTCTTTTATGAGCATGGATGCTCTGATTTCAAAGGAACCCGTTCAAATACAACGACTGTAACTCTGTGAAATCACAGAAAATGCGCCAGACCACGAGCCCTCATCTGGGTGGACCCACCCTGAGAATGGGAGACATCTTAGTGCTAATGCCAGTGAGCATCAGCATCTGGATGTGGCCCATGCCGAGGAAAACTCGTGACTGTGAGCCTCCTGAACCTGACCTCTCTGGGTCATCACTAGTAACCGTGGATCTAGTAAGCGTCGAAATTTTGAATCTTAAAATGTCCCCAAGCTCATGACCCTTTTCCTGGCCCATTTTGAGTATCTAACCCGGAGATCTTGTGTAATCCCTGCAAAAGTTCAATGCTGATCCGGGAACCCTCAGTGTAAAGTTTTAAATTTGAAGAGCTCCCATTTAAACGACCCCCCAAAAAGAATGGAGGCCCAATAAAAGAAATAAATACATGACACTGAATATGCCCCTCTTGGACCTGTGTTGCACAGATGGTGTAAGAAACCGTATTTGTACATTTCTGAGCACACAGGCCCTGAGTGCGGCCTAGGTGGCTATGATCGCTGAACCATAGACCCCGCTCGCGACAAAGAAACCCTTACCCATGGATCTTACAGAACACAAAAGTATTCTGACAAAGAACTCGTTTGGATGAAGAAACCTGCTGGCATGGAATTTCAGTCTTTTCAGACCTTCTTAGCATAGCTCCCTCTGAACATGGAAGGTCAGGGCCTCAAGACTTTGAAGATCCATTCAAGAAGCCTGGAATGTCCTGGCCATGGATGGCCCTATAATATCCTCCCTAATCAGTGCCCCTGTGGTCTATGTGCCACCTCTGTAATAGGTAAGCCCCTTTTATGCATCTTCCATAGCTTGGAACTCTCAGGATGTGACCCCTTCCTGGAACTGTACTGCTTGGGTGTTAAACTGCGTGATATGGCTCCCCTTCATCATCTACCCAACCGATCGCGTTTATGACCACGCCCTGTAGCCCCCGACAAAGAATCTTCTGAGTACCGACGTACCTCTTTGCAGACTTCTTCGTTTGGGCCCTCTAAACGTGTAGCGTCCGTTCGTTAACTCTCTGGGTGTGAACTCTCAATACCGTGACGATGGCTCGCACGTCGCCCCTTGGGCCTGTGACTTTCCTGTAAGTGCACTTTTATGAGCATGGATGCTCTGATTTCAAAGGAACCCGTTCAAATACAACGACTGTAACTCTGTGAAATCACAGAAAATGCGCCAGACCACGAGCCCTCATCTGGGTGGACCCACCCTGAGAATGGGAGACATCTTAGTGCTAATGCCAGTGAGCATCAGCATCTGGATGTGGCCCATGCCGAGCAAAATTCGTGACTGTGAGCCTCCTGAACCTGACCTCTCTGGGTCATCACTAGTAACCGTGGATCTAGTAAGCGTCGAAATTTTGAATCTTAAAATGCCCCCAAGCTCATGACCCTTTTCCTGGCCCATTTTGAGTATCTAACCCGGAGATCTTGTGTAATCCCTGCAAAAGTTCAATGCTGAGCCGGGAACCCTCAGTGTAAAGTTTTAAATTTGAAGAGCTCCCATTTAAACGACCCCCCAAAAAGAATGGAGGCCCAATAAAAGAAATAAATACATGACACTGAATATGCCCGTCTTGGACCTGTGTTGCACAGATGGTGTAAGAAACCGTATTTGTACATTTCTGAGCACACAGGCCCTGAGTGCGGCCTAGGTGGCTATGATCGCTGAACCATAGACCCCGCTCGCGACAAAGAAACCCTTACCCATGGATCTTACAGAACACAAAAGTATTCTGACAAAGAACTCGTTTGGATGAAGAAACCTGCTGGCATGGAATTTCAGTCTCTTCAGACCTCCTTAGCATAGCTCCCTCTGCACATGGAAGGTCAGGGCCTCAAGACTTTGAAGATCCATTCAAGAAGCCTGGCATGTCCTGGCCATGGATGGCCCTATAATATCCTCCCTAATCAGTGCCCCTGTGGCCTATGTGCCACCTCTGTAATAGGTAAGCCCCTTTTATGCATCTTCCATAGCTTGGAACTCTCAGGATGTGACCCCTTCCTGGAACTGTACTGCTTGGGTGTTAAACTGCGTGATATGGCTCCCCTTCATCATCTACCCAACCGATCGCGTTTATGACCACGCCCTGTAGCCCCCGACAAAGAATCTTCTGAGTACCGACGTACCTCTTTGCAGACTTCTTCGTTTGGGCCCTCTAAACGTGTAGCGTCCGTTCGTTAACTCTCTGGGTGTGAACTCTCAATACCGTGACGATGGCTCGCACGTCGCCCCTTGGGCCTGTGACTTTCCTGTAAGTGCACTTTTATGAGCATGGATGCTCTGATTTCAAAGGAACCCGTTCAAATACAACGACTGTAACTCTGTGAAATCACAGAAAATGCGCCAGACCACGAGCCCTCATCTGGGTGGACCCACCCTGAGAATGGGAGACATCTTAGTGCTAATGCCAGTGAGCATCAGCATCTGGATGTGGCCCATGCCGAGCAAAACTCGTGACTGTGAGCCTCCTGAACCTGACCTCTCTGGGTCATCACTAGTAACCGTGGATCTAGTAAGCGTCGAAATTTTGAATCTTAAAATGCCCCCAAGCTCATGTCCCTTTTCCTGGCCCATTTTGAGTATCTAACCCGGAGATCTTGTGTAATCCCTGCAAAAGTTCAATGCTGATCCGAGAACCCTCAGTGTAAAGTTTTAAATTTGAAGAGCTCCCATTTAAACGACCCCACAAAAAGAATGAAGGCCCAATAAAAGAAATAAATACATGACACTGAATATGCCCCTCTTGGACCTGTGTTGCACAGATGGTGTATGAAAACGTATTTGTACATTTCTGAGCACACAGGCCCTGAGTGCGGCCTAGGTGGCTATGATCGCTGAACCATAGACCCCGCTCGCGACAAAGAAACCCTTACCCATGGATCTTACAGAATACAAAAGTATTCTGACAAAGAACTCGTTTGGATGAAGAAACCTGCTGGCATGGAATTTCAGTCTCTTCAGACCTCCTTAGCATAGCTCCCTCTGAACATGGAAGGTCAGGGCCTCAAGACTTTGAAGATCCTGGAATGTCCTGGCCATGGATGGCCCTATAATATCCTCCCTAATCAGTGCCCCTGTGGCCTATGTGCCACCTCTGTAATAGGTAAGCCCCTTTTATGCATCTTCCATAGCTTGGAACTCTCAGGATGTGACCCCTTCCTGGAACTGTACTGCTTGGGTGTTAAACTGCGTGATATGGCTCCCCTTCATCATCTACCCAACCGATCGCGTTTATCACCACGCCCTGTAGCCCCCGACAAAGAATCTTCTGAGTACCGACGTACCTCTTTGCAGACTTCTTCGTTTGGGCCCTCTAAACGTGTAGCGTCCGTTCGTTAACTCTCTGGGTGTGAACTCTCAATACCGTGACGATGGCTCGCACGTCGCCCCTTGGGCCTGTGACTTTCCTGTAAGTGCACTTTTATGAGCATGGATGCTCTGATTTCAAAGGAACCCGTTCAAATACAACGACTGTAACTCTGTGAAATCACAGAAAATGCGCCAGACCACGAGCCCTCATCTGGGTGGACCCACCCTGAGAATGGGAGACATCTTAGTGCTAATGCCAGTGAGCATCAGCATCTGGATGTGGCCCATGCCGAGCAAAACTCGTGACTGTGAGCCTCCTGAACCTGACCTCTCTGGGTCATCACTAGTAACCGTGGATCTAGTAAGCGTCTAAATTTTGAATCTTAAAATGTCCCCAAGCTCATGACCCTTTTCCTGGCCCATTTTGAGTATCTAACCCGGAGATCTTGTGTAATCCCTGCAAAAGTTCAATGCTGAGCCGGGAACCCTCAGTGTAAAGTTTTAAATTTGAAGAGCTCCCATTTAAACGACCCCCCAAAAAGAATGGAGGCCCAATAAAAGAAATAAATACATGACACTGAATATGCCCCTCTTGGACCTGTGTTGCACAGATGGTGTAAGAAACCGTATTTGTACATTTCTGAGCACACAGGCCCTGAGTGCGGCCTAGGTGGCTATGATCGCTGAACCATAGACCCCGCTCGCGACAAAGAAACCCTTACCCATGGATCTTACAGAATACAAAAGTATTCTGACAAAGAACTCGTTTGGATGAAGAAACCTGCTGGCATGGAATTTCAGTCTCTTCAGACCTCCTTAGCATAGCTCCCTCTGAACATGGAAGGTCAGGGCCTCAAGACTTTGAAGATCCTGGAATGTCCTGGCCATGGATGGCCCTATAATATCCTCCCTAATCAGTGCCCCTGTGGCCTATGTGCCACCTCTGTAATAGGTAAGCCCCTTTTATGCATCTTCCATAGCTTGGAACTCTCAGGATGTGACCCCTTCCTGGAACTGTACTGCTTGGGTGTTAAACTGCGTGATATGGCTCCCCTTCATCATCTACCCAACCGATCGCGTTTATCACCACGCCCTGTAGCCCCCGACAAAGAATCTTCTGAGTACCGACGTACCTCTTTGCAGACTTCTTCGTTTGGGCCCTCTAAACGTGTAGCGTCCGTTCGTTAACTCTCTGGGTGTGAACTCTCAATACCGTGACGATGGCTCGCACGTCGCCCCTTGGGCCTGTGACTTTCCTGTAAGTGCACTTTTATGAGCATGGATGCTCTGATTTCAAAGGAACCCGTTCAAATACAACGACTGTAACTCTGTGAAATCACAGAAAATGCGCCAGACCACGAGCCCTCATCTGGGTGGACCCACCCTGAGAATGGGAGACATCTTAGTGCTAATGCCAGTGAGCATCAGCATCTGGATGTGGCCCATGCCGAGCAAAACTCGTGACTGTGAGCCTCCTGAACCTGACCTCTCTGGGTCATCACTAGTAACCGTGGATCTAGTAAGCGTCGAAATTTTGAATCTTAAAATGCCCCCAAGCTCATGACCCTTTTCCTGGCCCATTTTGAGTATCTAACCCGGAGATCTTGTGTAATCCCTGCAAAAGTTCAATGCTGAGCCGGGAACCCTCAGTGTAAAGTTTTAAATTTGAAGAGCTCCCATTTAAACGACCCCCCAAAAAGAATGGAGGCCCAATAAAAGAAATAAATACATGACACTGAATATGCCCGTCTTGGACCTGTGTTGCACAGATGGTGTAAGAAACCGTATTTGTACATTTCTGAGCACACAGGCCCTGAGTGCGGCCTAGGTGGCTATGATCGCTGAACCATAGACCCCGCTCGCGACAAAGAAACCCTTACCCATGGATCTTACAGAACACAAAAGTATTCTGACAAAGAACTCGTTTGGATGAAGAAACCTGCTGGCATGGAATTTCAGTCTCTTCAGACCTCCTTAGCATAGCTCCCTCTGCACATGGAAGGTCAGGGCCTCAAGACTTTGAAGATCCATTCAAGAAGCCTGGAATGTCCTGGCCATGGATGGCCCTATAATATCCTCCCTAATCAGTGCCCCTGTGGCCTATGTGCCACCTCTGTAATAGGTAAGCCCCTTTTATGCATCTTCCATAGCTTGGAACTCTCAGGATGTGACCCCTTCCTGGAACTGTACTGCTTGGGTGTTAAACTGCGTGATGTGGCTCCACTTCATCATCTACCCAACCGATCGCGTTTATCACCACGCCCTGTAGCCCCCGACAAAGAATCTTCTGAGTACCGACGTACCTCTTTGCAGACTTCTTCGTTTGGGCCCTCTAAACGTGTAGCGTCCGTTCGTTAACTCTCTGGGTGTGAACTCTCAATACCGTGACGATGGCTCGCACGTCGCCCCTTGGGCCTGTGACTTTCCTGTAAGTGCTCTTTTATGAGCATGGATGCTCTGATTTCAAAGGAACCCGTTCAAATACAACGACTGTAACTCTGTGAAATCACAGAAAATGCGCCAGACCACGAGCCCTCATCTGGGTGGACCCACCCTGAGAATGGGAGACATCTTAGTGCTAATGCCAGTGAGCATCAGCATCTGGATGTGGCCCATGCCGAGGAAAACTCGTGACTGTGAGCCTCCTGAACCTGACCTCTCTGGGTCATCACTAGTAACCGTGGATCTATTAAGCGTCGAAATTTTGAATCTTAAAATGTCCCCAAGCTCATGACCCTTTTCCTGGCCCATTTTGAGTATCTAACCCGGAGATCTTGTGTAATCCCTGCAAAAGTTCAATGCTGAGCCGGGAACCCTCAGTGTAAAGTTTTAAATTTGAAGAGCTCCCATTTAAACGACCCCCCAAAAAGAATGGAGGCCCAATAAAAGAAATAAATACATGACACTGAATATGCCCGTCTTGGACCTGTGTTGCACAGATGGTGTAAGAAACCGTATTTGTACATTTCTGAGCACACAGGCCCTGAGTGCGGCCTAGGTGGCTATGATCGCTGAACCATAGACCCCGCTCGCGACAAAGAAACCCTTACCCATGGATCTTACAGAACACAAAAGTATTCTGACAAAGAACTCGTTTGGATGAAGAAACCTGCTGGCATGGAATTTCAGTCTCTTCAGACCTCCTTAGCATAGCTCCCTCTGCACATGGAAGGTCAGGGCCTCAAGACTTTGAAGATCCATTCAAGAAGCCTGGAATGTCCTGGCCATGGATGGCCCTATAATATCCTCCCTAATCAGTGCCCCTGTGGCCTATGTGCCACCTCTGTAATAGGTAAGCCCCTTTTATGCATCTTCCATAGCTTGGAACTCTCAGGATGTGACCCCTTCCTGGAACTGTACTGCTTGGGTGTTAAACTGCGTGATGTGGCTCCACTTCATCATCTACCCAACCGATCGCGTTTATCACCACGCCCTGTAGCCCCCGACAAAGAATCTTCTGAGTACCGACGTACCTCTTTGCAGACTTCTTCGTTTGGGCCCTCTAAACGTGTAGCGTCCGTTCGTTAACTCTCTGGGTGTGAACTCTCAATACCGTGACGATGGCTCGCACGTCGCCCCTTGGGCCTGTGACTTTCCTGTAAGTGCTCTTTTATGAGCATGGATGCTCTGATTTCAAAGGAACCCGTTCAAATACAACGACTGTAACTCTGTGAAATCACAGAAAATGCGCCAGACCACGAGCCCTCATCTGGGTGGACCCACCCTGAGAATGGGAGACATCTTAGTGCTAATGCCAGTGAGCATCAGCATCTGGATGTGGCCCATGCCGAGGAAAACTCGTGACTGTGAGCCTCCTGAACCTGACCTCTCTGGGTCATCACTAGTCACCGTGGATCTAGTAAGAGTCGAAATTTTGAATCTTAAAATGTCCCCAAGCTCATGACTCTTTTCCTGGCCCATTTTCAGTATCTAACCCGGAGATCTTGTGTAATCCCTGCAAAAGTTCAATGCTGATCCGGGAACCCTCAGTGTAAAGTTTTAAATTTGAAGAGCTCCCATTTAAATGACCCCACAAAAAGTATGAAGGCCCAATAAAAGAAATAAATACATGACACTGAATAGGCCCCTCTTGGACCTGTGTTGCACAGATGGTGTAAGAAACCGTATTTGTACATTTCTGAGCACACAGTCCCTGAGTGCGGCCTAGGTGGCTATGATCGCTGAACCATAGACCCCGCTCGCGACAAAGAAACCCTTACCCATGGATCTTACAGAATACAAAAGTATTCTGACAAAGAACTCGTTTGGATGAAGAAACCTGCTGGCATGGAATTTCAGTCTCTTCAGACCTCCTTAGCATAGCTCCCTCTGAACATGGAAGGTCAGGGCCTCAAGACTTTGAAGATCCATTCAAGAAGCCTGGAATGTCCTGGCCATGGATGGCCCTATAATATCCTCCCTAATCAGTGCCCCTGTGGCCTATGTGCCACCTCTGTAATAGGTAAGCCCCTTTTATGCATCTTCCATAGCTTGGAACTCTCAGGATGTGACCCCTTCCTGGAACTGTACTGCTTGGGTGTTAAACTGCGTGATATGGCTCCCCTTCATCATCTACCCAACCGATCGCGTTTATCACCACGCCCTGTAGCCCCCGACAAAGAATCTTCTGAGTACCGACGTACCTCTTTGCAGACTTCTTCGTTTGGGCCCTCTAAACGTGTAGCGTCCGTTCGTTAACTCTCTGGGTGTGAACTCTCAATACCGTGACGATGGCTCGCACGTCGCCCCTTGGGCCTGTGACTTTCCTGTAAGTGCACTTTTATGAGCATGGATGCTCTGATTTCAAAGGAACCCGTTCAAATACAACGACTGTAACTCTGTGAAATCACAGAAAATGCGCCAGACCACGAGCCCTCATCTGGGTGGACCCACCCTGAGAATGGGAGACATCTTAGTGCTAATGCCAGTGAGCATCAGCATCTGGATGTGGCCCATGCCGAGCAAAACTCGTGACTGTGAGCCTCCTGAACCTGACCTCTCTGGGTCATCACTAGTAACCGTGGATCTAGTAAGCGTCGAAATTTTGAATCTTAAAATGCCCCCAAGCTCATGACCCTTTTCCTGGCCCATTTTGAGTATCTAACCCGGAGATCTTGTGTAATCCCTGCAAAAGTTCAATGCTGAGCCGGGAACCCTCAGTGTAAAGTTTTAAATTTGAAGAGCTCCCATTTAAACGACCCCCCAAAAAGAATGGAGGCCCAAAAAAAGAAATAAATACATGACACTGAATATGCCCGTCTTGGACCTGTGTTGCACAGATGGTGTAAGAAACCGTATTTGTACATTTCTGAGCACACAGGCCCTGAGTGCGGCCTAGGTGGCTATGATCGCTGAACCATAGACCCCGCTCGCGACAAAGAAACCCTTACCCATGGATCTTACAGAACACAAAAGTATTCTGACAAAGAACTCGTTTGGATGAAGAAACCTGCTGGCATGGAATTTCAGTCTCTTCAGACCTCCTTAGCATAGCTCCCTCTGCACATGGAAGGTCAGGGCCTCAAGACTTTGAAGATCCATTCAAGAAGCCTGGAATGTCCTGGCCATGGATGGCCCTATAATATCCTCCCTAATCAGTGCCCCTGTGGCCTATGTGCCACCTCTGTAATAGGTAAGCCCCTTTTATGCATCTTCCATAGCTTGGAACTCTCAGGATGTGACCCCTTCCTGGAACTGTACTGCTTGGGTGTTAAACTGCGTGATGTGGCTCCACTTCATCATCTACCCAACCGATCGCGTTTATCACCACGCCCTGTAGCCCCCGACAAAGAATCTTCTGAGTACCGACGTACCTCTTTGCAGACTTCTTCGTTTGGGCCCTCTAAACGTGTAGCGTCCGTTCGTTAACTCTCTGGGTGTGAACTCTCAATACCGTGACGATGGCTCGCACGTCGCCCCTTGGGCCTGTGACTTTCCTGTAAGTGCTCTTTTATGAGCATGGATGCTCTGATTTCAAAGGAACCCGTTCAAATACAACGACTGTAACTCTGTGAAATCACAGAAAATGCGCCAGACCACGAGCCCTCATCTGGGTGGACCCACCCTGAGAATGGGAGACATCTTAGTGCTAATGCCAGTGAGCATCAGCATCTGGATGTGGCCCATGCCGAGGAAAACTCGTGACTGTGAGCCTCCTGAACCTGACCTCTCTGGGTCATCACTAGTAACCGTGGATCTATTAAGCGTCGAAATTTTGAATCTTAAAATGTCCCCAAGCTCATGACCCTTTTCCTGGCCCATTTTGAGTATCTAACCCGGAGATCTTGTGTAATCCCTGCAAAAGTTCAATGCTGATCCGGGAACCCTCAGTGTAAAGTTTTAAATTTGAAGAGCTCCCATTTAAACGACCCCCCAAAAAGAATGGAGGCCCAATAAAAGAAATAAATACATGACACTGAATATGCCCCTCTTGGACCTGTGTTGCACAGATGGTGTAATAAACCGTATTTGTACATTTCTGAGCACACAGGCCCTGAGTGCGGCCTAGGTGGCTATGATCGCTGAACCATAGACCCCGCTCGCGACAAAGAAACCCTTACCCATGGATCTTACAGAACACAAAAGTATTCTGACAAAGAACTCGTTTGGATGAAGAAACCTGCTGGCATGGAATTTCAGTCTTTTCAGACCTTCTTAGCATAGCTCCCTCTGAACATGGAAGGTCAGGGCCTCAAGACTTTGAAGATCCATTCAAGAAGCCTGGAATGTCCTGGCCATGGATGGCCCTATAATATCCTCCCTAATCAGTGCCCCTGTGGTCTATGTGCCACCTCTGTAATAGGTAAGCCCCTTTTATGCATCTTCCATAGCTTGGAACTCTCAGGATGTGACCCCTTCCTGGAACTGTACTGCTTGGGTGTTAAACTGCGTGATATGGCTCCCCTTCATCATCTACCCAACCGATCGCGTTTATGACCACGCCCTGTAGCCCCCGACAAAGAATCTTCTGAGTACCGACGTACCTCTTTGCAGACTTCTTCGTTTGGGCCCTCTAAACGTGTAGCGTCCGTTCGTTAACTCTCTGGGTGTGAACTCTCAATACCGTGACGATGGCTCGCACGTCGCCCCTTGGGCCTGTGACTTTCCTGTAAGTGCACTTTTATGAGCATGGATGCTCTGATTTCAAAGGAACCCGTTCAAATACAACGACTGTAACTCTGTGAAATCACAGAAAATGCGCCAGACCACGAGCCCTCATCTGGGTGGACCCACCCTGAGAATGGGAGACATCTTAGTGCTAATGCCAGTGAGCATCAGCATCTGGATGTGGCCCATGCCGAGCAAAACTCGTGACTGTGAGCCTCCTGAACCTGACCTCTCTGGGTCATCACTAGTAACCGTGGATCTAGTAAGCGTCGAAATTTTGAATCTTAAAATGCCCCCAAGCTCATGACCCTTTTCCTGGCCCATTTTGAGTATCTAACCCGGAGATCTTGTGTAATCCCTGCAAAAGTTCAATGCTGAGCCGGGAACCCTCAGTGTAAAGTTTTAAATTTGAAGAGCTCCCATTTAAACGACCCCCCAAAAAGAATGGAGGCCCAATAAAAGAAATAAATACATGACACTGAATATGCCCGTCTTGGACCTGTGTTGCACAGATGGTGTAAGAAACCGTATTTGTACATTTCTGAGCACACAGGCCCTGAGTGCGGCCTAGGTGGCTATGATCGCTGAACCATAGACCCCGCTCGCGACAAAGAAACCCTTACCCATGGATCTTACAGAACACAAAAGTATTCTGACAAAGAACTCGTTTGGATGAAGAAACCTGCTGGCATGGAATTTCAGTCTCTTCAGACCTCCTTAGCATAGCTCCCTCTGCACATGGAAGGTCAGGGCCTCAAGACTTTGAAGATCCATTCAAGAAGCCTGGAATGTCCTGGCCATGGATGGCCCTATAATATCCTCCCTAATCAGTGCCCCTGTGGCCTATGTGCCACCTCTGTAATAGGTAAGCCCCTTTTATGCATCTTCCATAGCTTGGAACTCTCAGGATGTGACCCCTTCCTGGAACTGTACTGCTTGGGTGTTAAACTGCGTGATGTGGCTCCACTTCATCATCTACCCAACCGATCGCGTTTATCACCACGCCCTGTAGCCCCCGACAAAGAATCTTCTGAGTACCGACGTACCTCTTTGCAGACTTCTTCGTTTGGGCCCTCTAAACGTGTAGCGTCCGTTCGTTAACTCTCTGGGTGTGAACTCTCAATACCGTGACGATGGCTCGCACGTCGCCCCTTGGGCCTGTGACTTTCCTGTAAGTGCTCTTTTATGAGCATGGATGCTCTGATTTCAAAGGAACCCGTTCAAATACAACGACTGTAACTCTGTGAAATCACAGAAAATGCGCCAGACCACGAGCCCTCATCTGGGTGGACCCACCCTGAGAATGGGAGACATCTTAGTGCTAATGCCAGTGAGCATCAGCATCTGGATGTGGCCCATGCCGAGGAAAACTCGTGACTGTGAGCCTCCTGAACCTGACCTCTCTGGGTCATCACTAGTCACCGTGGATCTAGTAAGAGTCGAAATTTTGAATCTTAAAATGTCCCCAAGCTCATGACTCTTTTCCTGGCCCATTTTCAGTATCTAACCCGGAGATCTTGTGTAATCCCTGCAAAAGTTCAATGCTGATCCGGGAACCCTCAGTGTAAAGTTTTAAATTTGAAGAGCTCCCATTTAAATGACCCCACAAAAAGTATGAAGGCCCAATAAAAGAAATAAATACATGACACTGAATAGGCCCCTCTTGGACCTGTGTTGCACAGATGGTGTAAGAAACCGTATTTGTACATTTCTGAGCACACAGTCCCTGAGTGCGGCCTAGGTGGCTATGATCGCTGAACCATAGACCCCGCTCGCGACAAAGAAACCCTTACCCATGGATCTTACAGAATACAAAAGTATTCTGACAAAGAACTCGTTTGGATGAAGAAACCTGCTGGCATGGAATTTCAGTCTCTTCAGACCTCCTTAGCATAGCTCCCTCTGAACATGGAAGGTCAGGGCCTCAAGACTTTGAAGATCCATTCAAGAAGCCTGGAATGTCCTGGCCATGGATGGCCCTATAATATCCTCCCTAATCAGTGCCCCTGTGGCCTATGTGCCACCTCTGTAATAGGTAAGCCCCTTTTATGCATCTTCCATAGCTTGGAACTCTCAGGATTTGACCCCTTCCTGGAACTGTACTGCTTGGGTGTTAAACTGCGTGATATGGCTTCCCTTCATCATCTACCCAACCGATCGCGTTTATCACCACGCCCTGTAGTCCCCGACAAAGAATCTTCTGAGTACCGACGTACCTCTTTGCAGACTTCTTCATTTGGGCCCTCTAAACATGTAGCGTCCGTTCGTTAACTCTCTGGGTGTGAACTCTCAATACCGTGACGATGGCTCGCACGTCGCCCCTTGGGCCTGTCACTTTCCTGTAAGTGCTCTTTTATGAGCATGGATGCTCTGATTTCAAAGGAACCCGTTCAAATACAACGACTGTAACTCTGTGAAATCACAGAAAATGTGCCAGACCACGAGCCCTCATCTGGGTGGACCCACCCTGAGAATGGGAGACATCTTAGTGCTAATGCCAGTGAGCATCAGCATCTGGATGTGGCCCATGCCGAGCAAAATTCGTGACTGTGAGCCTCCTGAACCTGACCTCTCTGGGTCATCACTAGTAACCGTGGATCTAGTAAGCGTCGAAATTTTGAATCTTAAAATGCCCCCAAGCTCATGTCCCTTTTCCTGGCCGATTTTGAGTATCTAACCCGGAGATCTTGTGTAATCCCTGCAAAAGTTCAATGCTGATCCGGGAACCCTCAGTGTAAAGTTTTAAATTTGAAGAGCTCCCATTTAAACGAACCCAGAAAAAGAATGAAGGCCCAATAAAAGAAATAAATACATGACACTGAATAGGCCCCTCTTGGACCTGTGTTGCACAGATGGTGTAAGAAACCGTATTTGTACATTTCTGAGCACACAGGCCCTGAGTGCGGCCTAGGTGGCTATGATCGCTGAACCATAGACCCCGCTCGCGACAAAGAAACCCTTACCCATGGATCTTACAGAATACAAAAGTATTCTGACAAAGAACTCGTTTGGATGATGAAACCTGCTGGCATGGAATTTCAGTCTCTTCAGACCTCCTTAGCATAGCTCCCTCTGAACATGGAAGGTCAGGGCCTCAAGACTTTGAAGATCCATTCAAGAATCCTGGAATGTCCTGGCCATGGATGGCCCTATAATATCCTCCCTAATCAGTGCCCCTGTGGCCTATGTGCCACCTCTGTAATAGGTAAGCCCCTTTTATGCATCTTCCATAGCTTGGAACTCTCAGGATGTGACCCCTTCCTGGAACTGTACTGCTTGGGTGTTAAACTGCGTGATATGGCTCCCCTTCATCATCTACCCAACCGATCGCGTTTATCACCACGCCCTGTAGCCCCAGACAAAGAATCTTCTGAGTACCGACGTACCTCTTTGCAGACTTCTTCGTTTGGGCCCTCTAAACGTGTAGCGTCCGTTCGTTAACTCTGGGTGTGAACTCTCAATACCGTGACGATGGCTCGCACGTCGCCCCTTGGGCCTGTGACTTTCCTGTAAGTGCACTTTTATGAGCATGGATGCTCTGATTTCAAAGGAACCCGTTCAAATACAACGACTGTAACTCTGTGAAATCACAGAAAATGCGCCAGACCACGAGCCCTCATCTGAGTGGACCCACCCTGAGAATGGGAGACATCTTAGTGCTAATGCCAGTGAGCATCAGCATCTGGATGTGGCCCATGCCGAGCAAAACTCGTGACTGTGAGCCTCCTGAACCTGACCTCTCTGGGTCATCACTAGTAACCGTGGATCTAGTAAGCGTCGAAATTTTGAATCTTAAAATGTCCCCAAGCTCATGACCCTTTTCCTGGCCCATTTTGAGTATCTAACCCGGAGATCTTGTGTAATCCCTGCAAAAGTTCAATGCTGATCCGAGAACCCTCAGTGTAAAGTTTTAAATTTGAAGAGCTCCCATTTAAACGACCCCCCAAAAAGAATGGAGGCCCAATAAAAGAAATAAATACATGACACTGAATATGCCCCTCTTGGACCTGTGTTGCACAGATGGTGTAAGAAACCGTATTTGTACATTTCTGAGCACACAGGCCCTGAGTGCGGCCTAGGTGGCTATGATCGCTGAACCATAGACCCCGCTCGCGACAAAGAAACCCTTACCCATGGATCTTACAGAACACAAAAGTATTCTGACAAAGAACTCGTTTGGATGAAGAAACCTGCTGGCATGGAATTTCAGTCTTTTCAGACCTCCTTAGCATAGCTCCCTCTGAACATGGAAGGTCAGGGCCTCAAGACTTTGAAGATCCATTCAAGAAGCCTGGAATGTCCTGGCCATGGATGGCCCTATAATATCCTCCCTAATCAGTGCCCCTGTGGCCTATGTGCCACCTCTGTAATAGGTAAGCCCCTTTTATGCATCTTCCATAGCTTGGAACTCTCAGGATGTGACCCCTTCCTGGAACTGTACTGCTTGGGTGTTAAACTGCGTGATATGGCTCCCCTTCATCATCTACCCAACCGATCGCGTTTATCACCACGCCCTGTAGCCCCCGACAAAGAATCTTCTGAGTACCGACGTACCTCTTTGCAGACTTCTTCGTTTGGGCCCTCTAAACGTGTAGCGTCCGTTCGTTAACTCTGGGTGTGAACTCTCAATACCGTGACGATGGCTCGCACGTCGCCCCTTGGGCCTGTGACTTTCCTGTAAGTGCACTTTTATGAGCATGGATGCTCTGATTTCAAAGGAACCCGTTCAAATACAATGACTGTAACTCTGTGAAATCACAGAAAATGCGCTAGACCACGAGCCCTCATCTGGGTGGACCCACCCTGAGAATGGGAGACATCTTAGTACTAATGCCAGTGAGCATCAGCATCTGGATGTGGCCCATGCCGAGCAAAACTCGTGACTGTGAGCCTCCTGAACCTGACCTCTCTGGGTCATCACTAGTAACCGTGGATCTAGTAAGCGTCGAAATTTTGAATCTTAAAATGTCCCCAAGCTCATGACCCTTTTCCTGGCCCATTTTGAGTATCTAACCCGGAGATCTTGTGTAATCCCTGCAAAAGTTCAATGCTGAGCCGGGAACCCTCAGTGTAAAGTTTTAAATTTGAAGAGCTCCCATTTAAACGACCCCCCAAAAAGAATGGAGGCCCAATAAAAGAAATAAATACATGACACTGAATATGCCCCTCTTGGACCTGTGTTGCACAGATGGTGTAAGAAACCGTATTTGTACATTTCTGAGCACACAGGCCCTGAGTGCGGCCTAGGTGGCTATGATCGCTGAACCATAGACCCCGCTCGCGACAAAGAAACCCTTACCCATGGATCTTACAGAACACAAAAGTATTCTGACAAAGAACTCGTTTGGATGAAGAAACCTTCTGGCATGGAATTTCAGTCTTTTCAGACCTTCTTAGCATAGCTCCCTCTGAACATGGAAGGTCAGGGCCTCAAGACTTTGAAGATCCATTCAAGAAGCCTGGAATGTCCTGGCCATGGATGGCCCTATAATATCCTCCCTAATCAGTGCCCCTGTGGCCTATGTGCCACCTCTGTAATAGGTAAGCCCCTTTTATGCATCTTCCATAGCTTGGAACTCTCAGGATGTGACCCCTTCCTGGAACTGTACTGCTTGGGTGTTAAACTGCGTGATATGGCTCCCCTTCATCATCTACCCAACCGATCGCGTTTATCACCACGCCCTGTAGCCCCCGACAAAGAATCTTCTGAGTACCGACGTACCTCTTTGCAGACTTCTTCGTTTGGGCCCTCTAAACGTGTAGCGTCCGTTCGTTAACTCTCTGGGTGTGAACTCTCAATACCGTGACGATGGCTCGCACGTCGCCCCTTGGGCCTGTGACTTTCCTGTAAGTGCTCTTTTATGAGCATGGATGCTCTGATTTCAAAGGAACCCGTTCAAATACAACGACTGTAACTCTGTGAAATCACAGAAAATGCGCCAGACCACGAGCCCTCATCTGGGTGGACCCACCCTGAGAATGGGAGACATCTTAGTGCTAATGCCAGTGAGCATCAGCATCTGGATGTGGCCCATGCCGAGGAAAACTCGTGACTGTGAGCCTCCTGAACCTGACCTCTCTGGGTCATCACTAGTTACCGTGGATCTAGTAAGCGTCGAAATTTTGAATCTTAAAATGTCCCCAAGCTCATGACCCTTTTCCTGGCCCATTTTGAGTATCTAACCCGGAGATCTTGTGTAATCCCTGCAAAAGTTCAATGCTGAGCCGGGAACCCTCAGTGTAAAGTTTTAAATTTGAAGAGCTCCCATTTAAACGACCCCACAAAAAGTATGAAGGCCCAATAAAAGAAATAAATACATGACACTGAATAGGCCCCTCTTGGACCTGTGTTGCACAGATGGTGTAAGAAACCGTATTTGTACATTTCTGAGCACACAGTCCCTGAGTGCGGCCTAGGTGGCTATGATCGCTGAACCATAGACCCCGCTCGCGACAAAGAAACCCTTACCCATGGATCTTACAGAATACAAAAGTATTCTGACAAAGAACTCGTTTGGATGAAGAAACCTGCTGGCATGGAATTTCAGTCTCTTCAGACCTCCTTAGCATAGCTCCCTCTGAACATGGAAGGTCAGGGCCTCAAGACTTTGAAGATCCATTCAAGAAGCCTGGAATGTCCTGGCCATGGATGGCCCTATAATATCCTCCCTAATCAGTGCCCCTGTGGCCTATGTGCCACCTCTGTAATAGGTAAGCCCCTTTTATGCATCTTCCATAGCTTGGAACTCTCAGGATGTGACCCCTTCCTGGAACTGTACTGCTTGGGTGTTAAACTGCGTGATATGGCTCCCCTTCATCATCTACCCAACCGATCGCGTTTATCACCACGCCCTGTAGTCCCCGACAAAGAATCTTCTGAGTACCGACGTACCTCTTTGCAGACTTCTTCATTTGGGCCCTCTAAACGTGTAGCGTCCGTTCGTTAACTCTCTGGGTGTGAACTCTCAATACCGTGACGATGGCTCGCACGTCGCCCCTTGGGCCTGTGACTTTCCTGTAAGTGCTCTTTTATGAGCATGGATGCTCTGATTTCAAAGGAACCCGTTCAAATACAACGACTGTAACTCTGTGAAATCACAGAAAATGTGCCAGACCACGAGCCCTCATCTGGGTGGACCCACCCTGAGAATGGGAGACATCTTAGTGCTAATGCCAGTGAGCATCAGCATCTGGATGTGGCCCATGCCGAGCAAAATTCGTGACTGTGAGCCTCCTGAACCTGACCTCTCTGGGTCATCACTAGTAACCGTGGATCTAGTAAGCGTCGAAATTTTGAATCTTAAAATGCCCCCAAGCTCATGTCCCTTTTCCTGGCCCATTTTGAGTATCTAACCCGGAGATCTTGTGTAATCCCTGCAAAAGTTCAATGCTGATCCGGGAACCCTCAGTGTAAAGTTTTAAATTTGAAGAGCTCCCATTTAAACGAACCCAGAAAAAGAATGAAGGCCCAATAAAAGAAATAAATACATGACACTGAATAGGCCCCTCTTGGACCTGTGTTGCACAGATGGTGTAAGAAACCGTATTTGTACATTTCTGAGCACACAGGCCCTGAGTGCGGCCTAGGTGGCTATGATCGCTGAACCATAGACCCCGCTCGCGACAAAGAAACCCTTACCCATGGATCTTACAGAATACAAAAGTATTCTGACAAAGAACTCGTTTGGATGAAGAAACCTGCTGGCATGGAATTTCAGTCTCTTCAGACCTCCTTAGCATAGCTCCCTCTGAACATGGAAGGTCAGGGCCTCAAGACTTTGAAGATCCATTCAAGAAGCCTGGAATGTCCTGGCCATGGATGGCCCTATAATATCCTCCCTAATCAGTGCCCCTGTGGCCTATGTGCCACCTCTGTAATAGGTAAGCCCCTTTTATGCATCTTCCATAGCTTGGAACTCTCAGGATGTGACCCCTTCCTGGAACTGTACTGCTTGGGTGTTAAACTGCGTGATATGGCTCCCCTTCATCATCTACCCAACCGATCGCGTTTATCACCACGCCCTGTAGCCCCCGACAAAGAATCTTCTGAGTACCGACGTACCTCTTTGCAGACTTCTTCGTTTGGGCCCTCTAAACGTGTAGCGTCCGTTCGTTAACTCTGGGTGTGAACTCTCAATACCGTGACGATGGCTCGCACGTCGCCCCTTGGGCCTGTGACTTTCCTGTAAGTGCACTTTTATGAGCATGGATGCTCTGATTTCAAAGGAACCCGTTCAAATACAACGACTGTAACTCTGTGAAATCACAGAAAATGCGCCAGACCACGAGCCCTCATCTGAGTGGACCCACCCTGAGAATGGGAGACATCTTAGTGCTAATGCAAGTGAGCATCAGCATCTGGATGTGGCCCATGCCGAGCAAAACTCGTGACTGTGAGCCTCCTGAACCTGACCTCTCTGGGTCATCACTAGTAACCGTGGATCTAGTAAGCGTCGAAATTTTGAATCTTAAAATGTCCCCAAGCTCATGACCCTTTTCCTGGCCCATTTTGAGTATCTAACCCGGAGATCTTGTGTAATCCCTGCAAAAGTTCAATGCTGAGCCGGGAACCCTCAGTGTAAAGTTTTAAATTTGAAGAGCTCCCATTTAAACGACCCCCCAAAAAGAATGGAGGCCCAATAAAAGAAATAAATACATGACACTGAATATGCCCCTCTTGGACCTGTGTTGCACAGATGGTGTAAGAAACCGTATTTGTACATTTCTGAGCACACAGGCCCTGAGTGTGGCCTAGGTGGCTATGATCGCTGAACCATAGACCCCGCTCTCGACAAAGAAACCCTTACCCATGGATCTTACAGAACACAAAAGTATTCTGACAAAGAACTCGTTTGGATGAAGAAACCTGCTGGCATGGAATTTCAGTCTTTTCAGACCTCCTTAGCATAGCTCCCTCTGAACATGGAAGGTCAGGGCCTCAAGACTTTGAAGATCCATTCAAGAAGCCTGGAATGTCCTGGCCATGGATGGCCCTATAATATCCTCCCTAATCAGTGCCCCTGTGGCCTATGTGCCACCTCTGTAATAGGTAAGCCCCTTTTATGCATCTTCCATAGCTTGGAACTCTCAGGATGTGACCCCTTCCTGGAACTGTACTGCTTGGGTGTTAAACTGCGTGATATGGCTCCCCTTCATCATCTACCCAACCGATCGCGTTTATCACCACGCCCTGTAGCCCCCGACAAAGAATCTTCTGAGTACCGACGTACCTCTTTGCAGACTTCTTCGTTTGGGCCCTCTAAACGTGTAGCGTCCGTTCGTTAACTCTGGGTGTGAACTCTCAATACCGTGACGATGGCTCGCACGTCGCCCCTTGGGCCTGTGACTTTCCTGTAAGTGCACTTTTATGAGCATGGATGCTCTGATTTCAAAGGAACCCGTTCAAATACAACGACTGTAACTCTGTGAAATCACAGAAAATGCGACAGACCACGAGCCCTCATCTGAGTGGACCCACCCTGATAATGGGAGACATCTTAGTGCTAATGCCAGTGAGCATCAGCATCTGGATGTGGCCCATGCCGAGCAAAACTCGTGACTGTGAGCCTCCTGAACCTGACCTCTCTGGGTCATCACTAGTAACCGTGGATCTAGTAAGCGTCGAAATTTTGAATCTTAAAATGTCCCCAAGCTCATGACCCTTTTCCTGGCCCATTTTGAGTATCTAACCCGGAGATCTTGTGTAATCCCTGCAAAAGTTCAATGCTGAGCCGGGAACCCTCAGTGTAAAGTTTTAAATTTGAAGAGCTCCCATTTAAACGACCCCCCAAAAAGAATGGAGGCCCAATAAAAGAAATAAATACATGACACTGAATATGCCCCTCTTGGACCTGTGTTGCACAGATGGTGTAAGAAACCGTATTTGTACATTTCTGAGCACACAGGCCCTGAGTGCGGCCTAGGTGGCTATGATCGCTGAACCATAGACCCCGCTCGCGACAAAGAAACCCTTACCCATGGATCTTACAGAACACAAAAGTATTCTGACAAAGAACTCGTTTGGATGAAGAAACCTGCTGGCATGGAATTTCAGTCTCTTCAGACCTCCTTAGCATAGCTCCCACTGTACATGGAAGGTCAGGGCCTCAAGACTTTGAAGATCCATTCAAGAAGCCTGGAATGTCCTGGCCATGGATGGCCCTATAATATCCTCCCTAATCAGTGCCCCTGTGGCCTATGTGCCACCTCTGTAATAGGTAAGCCCCTTTTATGCATCTTCCATAGCTTGGAACTCTCAGGATGTGACCCCTTCCTGGAACTGTACTGCTTGGGTGTTAAACTGCGTGATATGGCTCCCCTTCATCATCTACCCAACCGATCGCGTTTATCACCACGCCCTGTAGCCCCCGACAAAGAATCTTCTGAGTACCGACGTACCTCTTTGCAGACTTCTTCGTTTGGGCCCTCTAAACGTGTAGCGTCCGTTCGTTAACTCTCTGGGTGTGAACTCTCAATACCGTGACGATGGCTCGCACGTCGCCCCTTGGGCCTGTGACTTTCCTGTAAGTGCTCTTTTATGAGCATGGATGCTCTGATTTCAAAGGAACCCGTTCAAATACAACGACTGTAACTCTGTGAAATCACAGAAAATGTGCCAGACCACGAGCCCTCATCTGGGTGGACCCACCCTGAGAATGGGAGACATCTTAGTGCTAATGCCAGTGAGCATCAGCATCTGGATGTGGCCCATGCCGAGCAAAATTCGTGACTGTGAGCCTCCTGAACCTGACCTCTCTGGGTCATCACTAGTAACCGTGGATCTAGTAAGCGTCGAAATTTTGAATCTTAAAATGCCCCCAAGCTCATGTCCCTTTTCCTGGCCCATTTTGAGTATCTAACCCGGAGATCTTGTGTAATCCCTGCAAAAGTTCAATGCTGATCCGGGAACCCTCAGTGTAAAGTTTTAAATTTGAAGAGCTCCCATTTAAACGAACCCAGAAAAAGAATGAAGGCCCAATAAAAGAAATAAATACATGACACTGAATAGGCCCCTCTTGGACCTGTGTTGCACAGATGGTGTAAGAAACCGTATTTGTACATTTCTGAGCACACAGGCCCTGAGTGCGGCCTAGGTGGCTATGATCGCTGAACCATAGACCCCGCTCGCGACAAAGAAACCCTTACCCATGGATCTTACAGAATACAAAAGTATTCTGACAAAGAACTCGTTTGGATGAAGAAACCTGCTGGCATGGAATTTCAGTCTCTTCAGACCTCCTTAGCATAGCTCCCTCTGAACATGGAAGGTCAGGGCCTCAAGACTTTGAAGATCCATTCAAGAAGCCTGGAATGTCCTGGCCATGGATGGCCCTATAATATCCTCCCTAATCAGTGCCCCTGTGGCCTATGTGCCACCTCTGTAATAGGTAAGCCCCTTTTATGCATCTTCCATAGCTTGGAACTCTCAGGATGTGACCCCTTCCTGGAACTGTACTGCTTGGGTGTTAAACTGCGTGATATGGCTCCCCTTCATCATCTACCCAACCGATCGCGTTTATCACCACGCCCTGTAGCCCCCGACAAAGAATCTTCTGAGTACCGACGTACCTCTTTGCAGACTTCTTCGTTTGGGCCCTCTAAACGTGTAGCGTCCGTTCGTTAACTCTGGGTGTGAACTCTCAATACCGTGACGATGGCTCGCACGTCGCCCCTTGGGCCTGTGACTTTCCTGTAAGTGCACTTTTATGAGCATGGATGCTCTGATTTCAAAGGAACCCGTTCAAATACAACGACTGTAACTCTGTGAAATCACAGAAAATGCGCCAGACCACGAGCCCTCATCTGAGTGGACCCACCCTGAGAATGGGAGACATCTTAGTGCTAATGCAAGTGAGCATCAGCATCTGGATGTGGCCCATGCCGAGCAAAACTCGTGACTGTGAGCCTCCTGAACCTGACCTCTCTGGGTCATCACTAGTAACCGTGGATCTAGTAAGCGTCGAAATTTTGAATCTTAAAATGTCCCCAAGCTCATGACCCTTTTCCTGGCCCATTTTGAGTATCTAACCCGGAGATCTTGTGTAATCCCTGCAAAAGTTCAATGCTGAGCCGGGAACCCTCAGTATAAAGTTTTAAATTTGAAGAGCTCCCATTTAAACGACCCCCCAAAAAGAATGGAGGCCCAATAAAAGAAATAAATACATGACACTGAATATGCCCCTCTTGGACCTGTGTTGCACAGATGGTGTAAGAAACCGTATTTGTACATTTCTGAGCACACAGGCCCTGAGTGTGGCCTAGGTGGCTATGATCGCTGAACCATAGACCCCGCTCTCGACAAAGAAACCCTTACCCATGGATCTTACAGAACACAAAAGTATTCTGACAAAGAACTCGTTTGGATGAAGAAACCTGCTGGCATGGAATTTCAGTCTTTTCAGACCTCCTTAGCATAGCTCCCTCTGAACATGGAAGGTCAGGGCCTCAAGACTTTGAAGATCCATTCAAGAAGCCTGGAATGTCCTGGCCATGGATGGCCCTATAATATCCTCCCTAATCAGTGCCCCTGTGGCCTATGTGCCACCTCTGTAATAGGTAAGCCCCTTTTATGCATCTTCCATAGCTTGGAACTCTCAGGATGTGACCCCTTCCTGGAACTGTACTGCTTGGGTGTTAAACTGCGTGATATGGCTCCCCTTCATCATCTACCCAACCGATCGCGTTTATCACCACGCCCTGTAGCCCCCGACAAAGAATCTTCTGAGTACCGACGTACCTCTTTGCAGACTTCTTCGTTTGGGCCCTCTAAACGTGTAGCGTCCGTTCGTTAACTCTGGGTGTGAACTCTCAATACCGTGACGATGGCTCGCACGTCGCCCCTTGGGCCTGTGACTTTCCTGTAAGTGCACTTTTATGAGCATGGATGCTCTGATTTCAAAGGAACCCGTTCAAATACAACGACTGTAACTCTGTGAAATCACAGAAAATGCGACAGACCACGAGCCCTCATCTGAGTGGACCCACCCTGATAATGGGAGACATCTTAGTGCTAATGCCAGTGAGCATCAGCATCTGGATGTGGCCCATGCCGAGCAAAACTCGTGACTGTGAGCCTCCTGAACCTGACCTCTCTGGGTCATCACTAGTAACCGTGGATCTAGTAAGCGTCGAAATTTTGAATCTTAAAATGTCCCCAAGCTCATGACCCTTTTCCTGGCCCATTTTGAGTATCTAACCCGGAGATCTTGTGTAATCCCTGCAAAAGTTCAATGCTGAGCCGGGAACCCTCAGTGTAAAGTTTTAAATTTGAAGAGCTCCCATTTAAACGACCCCCCAAAAAGAATGGAGGCCCAATAAAAGAAATAAATACATGACACTGAATATGCCCCTCTTGGACCTGTGTTGCACAGATGGTGTAAGAAACCGTATTTGTACATTTCTGAGCACACAGGCCCTGAGTGCGGCCTAGGTGGCTATGATCGCTGAACCATAGACCCCGCTCGCGACAAAGAAACCCTTACCCATGGATCTTACAGAACACAAAAGTATTCTGACAAAGAACTCGTTTGGATGAAGAAACCTGCTGGCATGGAATTTCAGTCTCTTCAGACCTCCTTAGCATAGCTCCCACTGTACATGGAAGGTCAGGGCCTCAAGACTTTGAAGATCCATTCAAGAAGCCTGGAATGTCCTGGCCATGGATGGCCCTATAATATCCTCCCTAATCTGTGCCCCTGTGGCCTATGTGCCACCTCTGTAATAGGTAAGCCCCTTTTATGCATCTTCCATAGCTTGGAACTCTCAGGATGTGACCCCTTCCTGGAACTGTACTGCTTGGGTGTTAAACTGCGTGATATGGCTCCCCTTCATCATCTACCCAACCGATCGCGTTTATCACCACGCCCTGTAGCCCCCGACAAAGAATCTTCTGAGTACCGACGTACCTCTTTGCAGACTTCTTCGTTTGGGCCCTCTAAACGTGTAGCGTCCGTTCGTTAACTCTCTGGGTGTGAACTCTCAATATCGTGACGACGGCTCGCACGTCGCCCCTTGGGCCTCTGACTTTCCTGTAAGTAAACTTTTATGAGCATAGCTACTCTGATTTCAAAGGAACCCGTTCAAATACAATGACTGTAACTCTGTGAAATCACAGAAAATGCGGTAGACCACGAGCCCTCATCTGGGTGGACCCACCCTGAGAATGGGAGACATCTTAGTGCTAATGCCAGTGAGCATCAGCATCTGGATGTGGCCCAGGCCGAGCAAAACTCGTGACTGTGAGCCTCCTGAACCTGACCTCTCTGGGTCATCACTAGTAACCGTGGATCTAGTAAGCATCGAAATTTTGAATCTTAAAATGTCCCCAAGCTCATGACCCTTTTCCTGGCCCATTTTGAGTGTCTAACCCGGAGATCTTGTGTAATCCCTGCAAAAGTTCAATGCTGAGCCGGGAACCCTCAGTGTAAAGTTTTAAATTTGAAGAGCTCCCATTTAAACGACCCCCCAAAAAGAATGGAGGCCCAATAAAAGAAATAAATACATGACACTGAATATGCCCCTCTTGGACCTGTGTTGCACAGATGGTGTAAGAAACCGTATTTGTACATTTCTGAGCACACAGGCCCTGAGTGCGGCCTAGGTGGCTATGATCGCTGAACCATAGACCCCGCTCGCGACAAAGAAACCCTTACCCATGGATCTTACAGAACACAAAAGTATTCTGACAAAGAACTCGTTTGGATGAAGAAACCTGCTGGCATGGAATTTCAGTCTCTTCAGACCTCCTTAGCATAGCTCCCTCTGAACATGGAAGGTCAGGGCCTCAAGACTTTGAAGATCCATTCAAGAAGCCTGGAATGTCCTGGCCATGGATGGCCCTATAATATCCTCCCTAATCTGTGCCCCTGTGGCCTATGTGCCACCTCTGTAATAGGTAAGCCCCTTTTATGCATCTTCCATAGCTTGGAACTCTCAGGATGTGACCCCTTCCTGGAACTGTACTGCTTGGGTGTTAAACTGCGTGATATGGCTCCCCTTCATCATCTACCCAACCGATCGCGTTTATCACCACGCCCTGTAGCCCCCGACAAAGAATCTTCTGAGTACCGACGTACCTCTTTGCAGACTTCTTCGTTTGGGCCCTCTAAACGTGTAGCGTCCGTTCGTTAACTCTCTGGGTGTGAACTCTCAATACCGTGACGATGGCTCGCACGTCGCCCCTTGGGCCTGTGACTTTCCTGTAAGTGCTCTTTTATGAGCATGGATGCTCTGATTTCAAAGGAACCCGTTCAAATACAACGACTGTAACTCTGTGAAATCACAGAAAATGCGCCAGACCACGAGCCCTCATCTGGGTGGACCCACCCTGAGAATGGGAGACATCTTAGTGCTAATGCAAGTGAGCATCAGCATCTGGATGTGGCCCATGCCGAGGAAAACTCGTGACTGTGAGCCTCCTGAACCTGACCTCTCTGGGTCATCACTAGTAACCGTGGATCTAGTAAGCGTCGAAATTTTGAATCTTAAAATGTCCCCAAGCTCATGACCCTTTTCCTGGCCCATTTTGAGTATCTAACCCGGAGATCTTGTGTAATCCCTGCAAAAGTTCAATGCTGAGCCGGGAACCCTCAGTGTAAAGTTTTAAATTTGAAGAGCTCCCATTTAAACGACACCACAAAAAGAATGGAGGCCCAATAAAAGAAATAAATACATGACACTGAATATGCCCCTCTTGGACCTGTGTTGCACAGATGGTGTAAGAAACCGTATTTGTACATTTCTGAGCACACAGGCCCTGAGTGCGGCCTAGGTGGCTATGATCGCTGAACCATAGACCCCGCTCGCGACAAAGAAACCCTTACCCATGGATCTTACAGAACACAAAAGTATTCTGACAAAGAACTCGTTTGGATGAAGAAACCTGCTGGCATGGAATTTCAGTCTTTTCAGACCTTCTTAGCATAGCTCCCTCTGAACATGGAAGGTCAGGGCCTCAAGACTTTGAAGATCCATTCAAGAAGCCTGGAATGTCCTGGCCATGGATGGCCCTATAATATCCTCCCTAATCAGTGCCCCTGTGGCCTATGTGCCACCTCTGTAATAGGTAAGCCCCTTTTATGCATCTTCCATAGCTTGGAACTCTCAGGATGTGACCCCTTCCTGGAACTGTACTGCTTGGGTGTTAAACTGCGTGATATGGCTCCCCTTCATCATCTACCCAACCGATCGCGTTTATCACCACGCCCTGTAGCCCCCGTCAAAGAATCTTCTGAGTACCGACGTACCTCTTTGCAGACTTCTTCGTTTGGGCCCTCTAAACGTGTAGCGTCCGTTCGTTAACTCTCTGGGTGTGAACTTTCAATACCGTGACGATGGCTCGCACGTCGCCCCTTGGGCCTGTGACTTTCCTGTAAGTGCACTTTTATGAGCATAGATGCTCTGATTTCAAAGGAACCTGTTCAAATACAACGAATGTAACTCTGTGAAATCACAGAAAATGCGCCAGACCACGAGCCCTCATCTGGGTGGACCCACCCTGAGAATGGGAGACATCTTAGTGCTAATGCCAGTGAGCATCAGCATCTGGATGTGGCCCATGCCGAGGAAAACTCGTGACTGTGAGCCTCCTGAACCTGACCTCTCTGGGTCATCACTAGTTACCGTGGATCTAGTAAGCGTCGAAATTTTGAATCTTAAAATGTCCCCAAGCTCATGACCCTTTTCCTGGCCCATTTTGAGTATCTAACCCGGAGATCTTGTGTAATCCCTGCAAAAGTTCAATGCTGAGCCGGGAACCCTCAGTGTAAAGTTTTAAATTTGAAGAGCTCCCATTTAAACGACCCCACAAAAAGTATGAAGGCCCAATAAAAGAAATAAATACATGACACTGAATAGGCCCCTCTTGGACCTGTGTTGCACAGATGGTGTAAGAAACCGTATTTGTACATTTCTGAGCACACAGTCCCTGAGTGCGGCCTAGGTGGCTATGATCGCTGAACCATAGACCCCGCTCGCGACAAAGAAACCCTTACCCATGGATCTTACAGAATACAAAAGTATTCTGACAAAGAACTCGTTTGGATGAAGAAACCTGCTGGCATGGAATTTCAGTCTCTTCAGACCTCCTTAGCATAGCTCCCTCTGAACATGGAAGGTCAGGGCCTCAAGACTTTGAAGATCCATTCAAGAAGCCTGGAATGTCCTGGCCATGGATGGCCCTATAATATCCTCCCTAATCAGTGCCCCTGTGGCCTATGTGCCACCTCTGTAATAGGTAAGCCCCTTTTATGCATCTTCCATAGCTTGGAACTCTCAGGATGTGACCCCTTCCTGGAACTGTACTGCTTGGGTGTTAAACTGCGTGATATGGCTCCCCTTCATCATCTACCCAACCGATCGCGTTTATCACCACGCCCTGTAGTCCCCGACAAAGAATCTTCTGAGTACCGACGTACCTCTTTGCAGACTTCTTCATTTGGGCCCTCTAAACGTGTAGCGTCCGTTCGTTAACTCTCTGGGTGTGAACTCTCAATACCGTGACGATGGCTCGCACGTCGCCCCTTGGGCCTGTGACTTTCCTGTAAGTGCTCTTTTATGAGCATGGATGCTCTGATTTCAAAGGAACCCGTTCAAATACAACGACTGTAACTCTGTGAAATCACAGAAAATGTGCCAGACCACGAGCCCTCATCTGGGTGGACCCACCCTGAGAATGGGAGACATCTTAGTGCTAATGCCAGTGAGCATCAGCATCTGGATGTGGCCCATGCCGAGCAAAATTCGTGACTGTGAGCCTCCTGAACCTGACCTCTCTGGGTCATCACTAGTAACCGTGGATCTAGTAAGCGTCGAAATTTTGAATCTTTAAATGCCCCCAAGCTCATGTCCCTTTTCCTGGCCCATTTTGAGTATCTAACCCGGAGATCTTGTGTAATCCCTGCAAAAGTTCAATGCTGAGCCGGGAACCCTCAGTGTAAAGTTTTAAATTTGAAGAGCTCCCATTTAAACGAACCCAGAAAAAGAATGAAGGCCCAATAAAAGAAATAAATACATGACACTGAATAGGCCCCTCTTGGACCTGTGTTGCACAGATGGTGTAAGAAACCGTATTTGTAAATTTCTGAGCACACAGGCCCTGAGTGCGGCCTAGGTGGCTATGATCGCTGAACCATAGACCCCGCTCGCGACAAAGAAACCCTTACCCATGGATCTTACAGAATACAAAAGTATTCTGACAAAGAACTCGTTTGGATGAAGAAACCTGCTGGCATGGAATTTCAGTCTCTTCAGACCTCCTTAGCATAGCTCCCTCTGAACATGGAAGGTCAGGGCCTCAAGACTTTGAAGATCCATTCAAGAAGCCTGGAATGTCCTGGCCATGGATGGCCCTATAATATCCTCCCTAATCAGTGCCCCTGTGGCCTATGTGCCACCTCTGTAATAGGTAAGCCCCTTTTATGCATCTTCCATAGCTTGGAACTCTCAGGATGTGACCCCTTCCTGGAACTGTACTGCTTGGGTGTTAAACTGCGTGATATGGCTCCCCTTCATCATCTACCCAACCGATCGCGTTTATCACCACGCCCTGTAGCCCCCGACAAAGAATCTTCTGAGTACCGACGTACCTCTTTGCAGACTTCTTCGTTTGGGCCCTCTAAACGTGTAGCGTCCGTTCGTTAACTCTGGGTGTGAACTCTCAATACCGTGACGATGGCTCGCACGTCGCCCCTTGGGCCTGTGACTTTCCTGTAAGTGCACTTTTATGAGCATGGATGCTCTGATTTCAAAGGAACCCGTTCAAATACAACGACTGTAACTCTGTGAAATCACAGAAAATGCGCCAGACCACGAGCCCTCATCTGAGTGGACCCACCCTGAGAATGGGAGACATCTTAGTGCTAATGCAAGTGAGCATCAGCATCTGGATGTGGCCCATGCCGAGCAAAACTCGTGACTGTGAGCCTCCTGAACCTGACCTCTCTGGGTCATCACTAGTAACCGTGGATCTAGTAAGCGTCGAAATTTTGAATCTTAAAATGTCCCCAAGCTCATGACCCTTTTCCTGGCCCATTTTGAGTATCTAACCCGGAGATCTTGTGTAATCCCTGCAAAAGTTCAATGCTGAGCCGGGAACCCTCAGTATAAAGTTTTAAATTTGAAGAGCTCCCATTTAAACGACCCCCCAAAAAGAATGGAGGCCCAATAAAAGAAATAAATACATGACACTGAATATGCCCCTCTTGGACCTGTGTTGCACAGATGGTGTAAGAAACCGTATTTGTACATTTCTGAGCACACAGGCCCTGAGTGTGGCCTAGGTGGCTATGATCGCTGAACCATAGACCCCGCTCTCGACAAAGAAACCCTTACCCATGGATCTTACAGAACACAAAAGTATTCTGACAAAGAACTCGTTTGGATGAAGAAACCTGCTGGCATGGAATTTCAGTCTTTTCAGACCTCCTTAGCATAGCTCCCTCTGAACATGGAAGGTCAGGGCCTCAAGACTTTGAAGATCCATTCAAGAAGCCTGGAATGTCCTGGCCATGGATGGCCCTATAATATCCTCCCTAATCAGTGCCCCTGTGGCCTATGTGCCACCTCTGTAATAGGTAAGCCCCTTTTATGCATCTTCCATAGCTTGGAACTCTCAGGATGTGACCCCTTCCTGGAACTGTACTGCTTGGGTGTTAAACTGCGTGATATGGCTCCCCTTCATCATCTACCCAACCGATCGCGTTTATCACCACGCCCTGTAGCCCCCGACAAAGAATCTTCTGAGTACCGACGTACCTCTTTGCAGACTTCTTCGTTTGGGCCCTCTAAACGTGTAGCGTCCGTTCGTTAACTCTGGGTGTGAACTCTCAATACCGTGACGATGGCTCGCACGTCGCCCCTTGGGCCTGTGACTTTCCTGTAAGTGCACTTTTATGAGCATGGATGCTCTGATTTCAAAGGAACCCGTTCAAATACAACGACTGTAACTCTGTGAAATCACAGAAAATGCGACAGACCACGAGCCCTCATCTGAGTGGACCCACCCTGATAATGGGAGACATCTTAGTGCTAATGCCAGTGAGCATCAGCATCTGGATGTGGCCCATGCCGAGCAAAACTCGTGACTGTGAGCCTCCTGAACCTGACCTCTCTGGGTCATCACTAGTAACCGTGGATCTAGTAAGCGTCGAAATTTTGAATCTTAAAATGTCCCCAAGCTCATGACCCTTTTCCTGGCCCATTTTGAGTATCTAACCCGGAGATCTTGTGTAATCCCTGCAAAAGTTCAATGCTGAGCCGGGAACCCTCAGTGTAAAGTTTTAAATTTGAAGAGCTCCCATTTAAACGACCCCCCAAAAAGAATGGAGGCCCAATAAAAGAAATAAATACATGACACTGAATATGCCCCTCTTGGACCTGTGTTGCACAGATGGTGTAAGAAACCGTATTTGTACATTTCTGAGCACACAGGCCCTGAGTGCGGCCTAGGTGGCTATGATCGCTGAACCATAGACCCCGCTCGCGACAAAGAAACCCTTACCCATGGATCTTACAGAACACAAAAGTATTCTGACAAAGAACTCGTTTGGATGAAGAAACCTGCTGGCATGGAATTTCAGTCTCTTCAGACCTCCTTAGCATAGCTCCCACTGTACATGGAAGGTCAGGGCCTCAAGACTTTGAAGATCCATTCAAGAAGCCTGGAATGTCCTGGCCATGGATGGCCCTATAATATCCTCCCTAATCTGTGCCCCTGTGGCCTATGTGCCACCTCTGTAATAGGTAAGCCCCTTTTATGCATCTTCCATAGCTTGGAACTCTCAGGATGTGACCCCTTCCTGGAACTGTACTGCTTGGGTGTTAAACTGCGTGATATGGCTCCCCTTCATCATCTACCCAACCGATCGCGTTTATCACCACGCCCTGTAGCCCCCGACAAAGAATCTTCTGAGTACCGACGTACCTCTTTGCAGACTTCTTCGTTTGGGCCCTCTAAACGTGTAGCGTCCGTTCGTTAACTCTCTGGGTGTGAACTCTCAATATCGTGACGACGGCTCGCACGTCGCCCCTTGGGCCTCTGACTTTCCTGTAAGTAAACTTTTATGAGCATAGCTACTCTGATTTCAAAGGAACCCGTTCAAATACAATGACTGTAACTCTGTGAAATCACAGAAAATGCGGTAGACCACGAGCCCTCATCTGGGTGGACCCACCCTGAGAATGGGAGACATCTTAGTGCTAATGCCAGTGAGCATCAGCATCTGGATGTGGCCCAGGCCGAGCAAAACTCGTGACTGTGAGCCTCCTGAACCTGACCTCTCTGGGTCATCACTAGTAACCGTGGATCTAGTAAGCATCGAAATTTTGAATCTTAAAATGTCCCCAAGCTCATGACCCTTTTCCTGGCCCATTTTGAGTGTCTAACCCGGAGATCTTGTGTAATCCCTGCAAAAGTTCAATGCTGAGCCGGGAACCCTCAGTGTAAAGTTTTAAATTTGAAGAGCTCCCATTTAAACGACCCCCCAAAAAGAATGGAGGCCCAATAAAAGAAATAAATACATGACACTGAATATGCCCCTCTTGGACCTGTGTTGCACAGATGGTGTAAGAAACCGTATTTGTACATTTCTGAGCACACAGGCCCTGAGTGCGGCCTAGGTGGCTATGATCGCTGAACCATAGACCCCGCTCGCGACAAAGAAACCCTTACCCATGGATCTTACAGAACACAAAAGTATTCTGACAAAGAACTCGTTTGGATGAAGAAACCTGCTGGCATGGAATTTCAGTCTCTTCAGACCTCCTTAGCATAGCTCCCTCTGAACATGGAAGGTCAGGGCCTCAAGACTTTGAAGATCCATTCAAGAAGCCTGGAATGTCCTGGCCATGGATGGCCCTATAATATCCTCCCTAATCTGTGCCCCTGTGGCCTATGTGCCACCTCTGTAATAGGTAAGCCCCTTTTATGCATCTTCCATAGCTTGGAACTCTCAGGATGTGACCCCTTCCTGGAACTGTACTGCTTGGGTGTTAAACTGCGTGATATGGCTCCCCTTCATCATCTACCCAACCGATCGCGTTTATCACCACGCCCTGTAGCCCCCGACAAAGAATCTTCTGAGTACCGACGTACCTCTTTGCAGACTTCTTCGTTTGGGCCCTCTAAACGTGTAGCGTCCGTTCGTTAACTCTCTGGGTGTGAACTCTCAATACCGTGACGATGGCTCGCACGTCGCCCCTTGGGCCTGTGACTTTCCTGTAAGTGCTCTTTTATGAGCATGGATGCTCTGATTTCAAAGGAACCCGTTCAAATACAACGACTGTAACTCTGTGAAATCACAGAAAATGCGCCAGACCACGAGCCCTCATCTGGGTGGACCCACCCTGAGAATGGGAGACATCTTAGTGCTAATGCAAGTGAGCATCAGCATCTGGATGTGGCCCATGCCGAGGAAAACTCGTGACTGTGAGCCTCCTGAACCTGACCTCTCTGGGTCATCACTAGTAACCGTGGATCTAGTAAGCGTCGAAATTTTGAATCTTAAAATGTCCCCAAGCTCATGACCCTTTTCCTGGCCCATTTTGAGTATCTAACCCGGAGATCTTGTGTAATCCCTGCAAAAGTTCAATGCTGAGCCGGGAACCCTCAGTGTAAAGTTTTAAATTTGAAGAGCTCCCATTTAAACGACACCACAAAAAGAATGGAGGCCCAATAAAAGAAATAAATACATGACACTGAATATGCCCCTCTTGGACCTGTGTTGCACAGATGGTGTAAGAAACCGTATTTGTACATTTCTGAGCACACAGGCCCTGAGTGCGGCCTAGGTGGCTATGATCGCTGAACCATAGACCCCGCTCGCGACAAAGAAACCCTTACCCATGGATCTTACAGAACACAAAAGTATTCTGACAAAGAACTCGTTTGGATGAAGAAACCTGCTGGCATGGAATTTCAGTCTTTTCAGACCTTCTTAGCATAGCTCCCTCTGAACATGGAAGGTCAGGGCCTCAAGACTTTGAAGATCCATTCAAGAAGCCTGGAATGTCCTGGCCATGGATGGCCCTATAATATCCTCCCTAATCAGTGCCCCTGTGGCCTATGTGCCACCTCTGTAATAGGTAAGCCCCTTTTATGCATCTTCCATAGCTTGGAACTCTCAGGATGTGACCCCTTCCTGGAACTGTACTGCTTGGGTGTTAAACTGCGTGATATGGCTCCCCTTCATCATCTACCCAACCGATCGCGTTTATCACCACGCCCTGTAGCCCCCGACAAAGAATCTTCTGAGTACCGACGTACCTCTTTGCAGACTTCTTCGTTTGGGCCCTCTAAACGTGTAGCGTCCGTTCGTTAACTCTCTGGGTGTGAACTTTCAATACCGTGACGATGGCTCGCACGTCGCCCCTTGGGCCTGTGACTTTCCTGTAAGTGCACTTTTATGAGCATAGATGCTCTGATTTCAAAGGAACCTGTTCAAATACAACGAATGTAACTCTGTGAAATCACAGAAAATGCGCCAGACCACGAGCCCTCATCTGGGTGGACCCACCCTGAGAATGGGAGACATCTTAGTGCTAATGCCAGTGAGCATCAGCATCTGGATGTGGCCCATGCCGAGGAAAACTCGTGACTGTGAGCCTCCTGAACCTGACCTCTCTGGGTCATCACTAGTTACCGTGGATCTAGTAAGCGTCGAAATTTTGAATCTTAAAATGTCCCCAAGCTCATGACCCTTTTCCTGGCCCATTTTGAGTATCTAACCCGGAGATCTTGTGTAATCCCTGCAAAAGTTCAATGCTGAGCCGGGAACCCTCAGTGTAAAGTTTTAAATTTGAAGAGCTCCCATTTAAACGACCCCACAAAAAGTATGAAGGCCCAATAAAAGAAATAAATACATGACACTGAATAGGCCCCTCTTGGACCTGTGTTGCACAGATGGTGTAAGAAACCGTATTTGTACATTTCTGAGCACACAGTCCCTGAGTGCGGCCTAGGTGGCTATGATCGCTGAACCATAGACCCCGCTCGTGACAAAGAAACCCTTACCCATGGATCTTACAGAATACAAAAGTATTCTGACAAAGAACTCGTTTGGATGAAGAAACCTGCTGGCATGGAATTTCAGTCTCTTCAGACCTCCTTAGCATAGCTCCCTCTGAACATGGAAGGTCAGGGCCTCAAGACTTTGAAGATCCATTCAAGAAGCCTGGAATGTCCTGGCCATGGATGGCCCTATAATATCCTCCCTAATCAGTGCCCCTGTGGCCTATGTGCCACCTCTGTAATAGGTAAGCCCCTTTTATGCATCTTCCATAGCTTGGAACTCTCAGGATGTGACCCCTTCCTGGAACTGTACTGCTTGGGTGTTAAACTGCGTGATATGGCTCCCCTTCATCATCTACCCAACCGATCGCGTTTATCACCACGCCCTGTAGTCCCCGACAAAGAATCTTCTGAGTACCGACGTACCTCTTTGCAGACTTCTTCATTTGGGCCCTCTAAACGTGTAGCGTCCGTTCGTTAACTCTCTGGGTGTGAACTCTCAATACCGTGACGATGGCTCGCACGTCGCCCCTTGGGCCTGTGACTTTCCTGTAAGTGCTCTTTTATGAGCATGGATGCTCTGATTTCAAAGGAACCCGTACAAATACAACGACTGTAACTCTGTGAAATCACAGAAAATGTGCCAGACCACGAGCCCTCATCTGGGTGGACCCACCCTGAGAATGGGAGACATCTTAGTGCTAATGCCAGTGAGCATCAGCATCTGGATGTGGCCCATGCCGAGCAAAATTCGTGACTGTGAGCCTCCTGAACCTGACCTCTCTGGGTCATCACTAGTAACCGTGGATCTAGTAAGCGTCGAAATTTTGAATCTTTAAATGCCCCCAAGCTCATGTCCCTTTTCCTGGCCCATTTTGAGTATCTAACCCGGAGATCTTGTGTAATCCCTGCAAAAGTTCAATGCTGATCCGGGAACCCTCAGTGTAAAGTTTTAAATTTGAAGAGCTCCCATTTAAACGAACCCAGAAAAAGAATGAAGGCCCAATAAAAGAAATAAATACATGACACTGAATAGGCCCCTCTTGGACCTGTGTTGCACAGATGGTGTAAGAAACCGTATTTGTACATTTCTGAGCACACAGGCCCTGAGTGCGGCCTAGGTGGCTATGATCGCTGAACCATAGACCCCGCTCGCGACAAAGAAACCCTTACCCATGGATCTTACAGAATACAAAAGTATTCTGACAAAGAACTCGTTTGGATGAAGAAACCTGCTGGCATGGAATTTCAGTCTCTTCAGACCTCCTTAGCATAGCTCCCTCTGAACATGGAAGGTCAGGGCCTCAAGACTTTGAAGATCCATTCAAGAAGCCTGGAATGTCCTGGCCATGGATGGCCCTATAATATCCTCCCTAATCAGTGCCCCTGTGGCCTATGTGCCACCTCTGTAATAGGTAAGCCCCTTTTATGCATCTTCCATAGCTTGGAACTCTCAGGATGTGACCCCTTCCTGGAACTGTACTGCTTGGGTGTTAAACTGCGTGATATGGCTCCCCTTCATCATCTACCCAACCGATCGCGTTTATCACCACGCCCTGTAGCCCCCGACAAAGAATCTTCTGAGTACCGACGTACCTCTTTGCAGACTTCTTCGTTTGGGCCCTCTAAACGTGTAGCGTCCGTTCGTTAACTCTGGGTGTGAACTCTCAATACCGTGACGATGGCTCGCACGTCGCCCCTTGGGCCTGTGACTTTCCTGTAAGTGCACTTTTATGAGCATGGATGCTCTGATTTCAAAGGAACCCGTTCAAATACAACGACTGTAACTCTGTGAAATCACAGAAAATGCGCCAGACCACGAGCCCTCATCTGAGTGGACCCACCCTGAGAATGGGAGACATCTTAGTGCTAATGCAAGTGAGCATCAGCATCTGGATGTGGCCCATGCCGAGCAAAACTCGTGACTGTGAGCCTCCTGAACCTGACCTCTCTGGGTCATCACTAGTAACCGTGGATCTAGTAAGCGTCGAAATTTTGAATCTTAAAATGTCCCCAAGCTCATGACCCTTTTCCTGGCCCATTTTGAGTATCTAACCCGGAGATCTTGTGTAATCCCTGCAAAAGTTCAATGCTGAGCCGGGAACCCTCAGTGTAAAGTTTTAAATTTGAAGAGCTCCCATTTAAACGACCCCCCAAAAAGAATGGAGGCCCAATAAAAGAAATAAATACATGACACTGAATATGCCCCTCTTGGACCTGTGTTGCACAGATGGTGTAAGAAACCGTATTTGTACATTTCTGAGCACACAGGCCCTGAGTGTGGCCTAGGTGGCTATGATCGCTGAACCATAGACCCCGCTCTCGACAAAGAAACCCTTACCCATGGATCTTACAGAACACAAAAGTATTCTGACAAAGAACTCGTTTGGATGAAGAAACCTGCTGGCATGGAATTTCAGTCTTTTCAGACCTCCTTAGCATAGCTCCCTCTGAACATGGAAGGTCAGGGCCTCAAGACTTTGAAGATCCATTCAAGAAGCCTGGAATGTCCTGGCCATGGATGGCCCTATAATATCCTCCCTAATCAGTGCCCCTGTGGCCTATGTGCCACCTCTGTAATAGGTAAGCCCCTTTTATGCATCTTCCATAGCTTGGAACTCTCAGGATGTGACCCCTTCCTGGAACTGTACTGCTTGGGTGTTAAACTGCGTGATATGGCTCCCCTTCATCATCTACCCAACCGATCGCGTTTATCACCACGCCCTGTAGCCCCCGACAAAGAATCTTCTGAGTACCGACGTACCTCTTTGCAGACTTCTTCGTTTGGGCCCTCTAAACGTGTAGCGTCCGTTCGTTAACTCTGGGTGTGAACTCTCAATACCGTGACGATGGCTCGCACGTCGCCCCTTGGGCCTGTGACTTTCCTGTAAGTGCACTTTTATGAGCATGGATGCTCTGATTTCAAAGGAACCCGTTCAAATACAACGACTGTAACTCTGTGAAATCACAGAAAATGCGACAGACCACGAGCCCTCATCTGAGTGGACCCACCCTGATAATGGGAGACATCTTAGTGCTAATGCCAGTGAGCATCAGCATCTGGATGTGGCCCATGCCGAGCAAAACTCGTGACTGTGAGCCTCCTGAACCTGACCTCTCTGGGTCATCACTAGTAACCGTGGATCTAGTAAGCGTCGAAATTTTGAATCTTAAAATGTCCCCAAGCTCATGACCCTTTTCCTGGCCCATTTTGAGTATCTAACCCGGAGATCTTGTGTAATCCCTGCAAAAGTTCAATGCTGAGCCGGGAACCCTCAGTGTAAAGTTTTAAATTTGAAGAGCTCCCATTTAAACGACCCCCCAAAAAGAATGGAGGCCCAATAAAAGAAATAAATACATGACACTGAATATGCCCCTCTTGGACCTGTGTTGCACAGATGGTGTAAGAAACCGTATTTGTACATTTCTGAGCACACAGGCCCTGAGTGCGGCCTAGGTGGCTATGATCGCTGAACCATAGACCCCGCTCGCGACAAAGAAACCCTTACCCATGGATCTTACAGAACACAAAAGTATTCTGACAAAGAACTCGTTTGGATGAAGAAACCTGCTGGCATGGAATTTCAGTCTCTTCAGACCTCCTTAGCATAGCTCCCACTGTACATGGAAGGTCAGGGCCTCAAGACTTTGAAGATCCATTCAAGAAGCCTGGAATGTCCTGGCCATGGATGGCCCTATAATATCCTCCCTAATCAGTGCCCCTGTGGCCTATGTGCCACCTCTGTAATAGGTAAGCCCCTTTTATGCATCTTCCATAGCTTGGAACTCTCAGGATGTGACCCCTTCCTGGAACTGTACTGCTTGGGTGTTAAACTGCGTGATATGGCTCCCCTTCATCATCTACCCAACCGATCGCGTTTATCACCACGCCCTGTAGCCCCCGACAAAGAATCTTCTGAGTACCGACGTACCTCTTTGCAGACTTCTTCGTTTGGGCCCTCTAAACGTGTAGCGTCCGTTCGTTAACTCTCTGGGTGTGAACTCTCAATACCGTGACGATGGCTCGCACGTCGCCCCTTGGGCCTGTGACTTTCCTGTAAGTGCTCTTTTATGAGCATGGATGCTCTGATTTCAAAGGAACCCGTTCAAATACAACGACTGTAACTCTGTGAAATCACAGAAAATGTGCCAGACCACGAGCCCTCATCTGGGTGGACCCACCCTGAGAATGGGAGACATCTTAGTGCTAATGCCAGTGAGCATCAGCATCTGGATGTGGCCCATGCCGAGCAAAATTCGTGACTGTGAGCCTCCTGAACCTGACCTCTCTGGGTCATCACTAGTAACCGTGGATCTAGTAAGCGTCGAAATTTTGAATCTTAAAATGCCCCCAAGCTCATGTCCCTTTTCCTGGCCCATTTTGAGTATCTAACCCGGAGATCTTGTGTAATCCCTGCAAAAGTTCAATGCTGATCCGGGAACCCTCAGTGTAAAGTTTTAAATTTGAAGAGCTCCCATTTAAACGAACCCAGAAAAAGAATGAAGGCCCAATAAAAGAAATAAATACATGACACTGAATAGGCCCCTCTTGGACCTGTGTTGCACAGATGGTGTAAGAAACCGTATTTGTACATTTCTGAGCACACAGGCCCTGAGTGCGGCCTAGGTGGCTATGATCGCTGAACCATAGACCCCGCTCGCGACAAAGAAACCCTTACCCATGGATCTTACAGAATACAAAAGTATTCTGACAAAGAACTCGTTTGGATGAAGAAACCTGCTGGCATGGAATTTCAGTCTCTTCAGACCTCCTTAGCATAGCTCCCTCTGAACATGGAAGGTCAGGGCCTCAAGACTTTGAAGATCCATTCAAGAAGCCTGGAATGTCCTGGCCATGGATGGCCCTATAATATCCTCCCTAATCAGTGCCCCTGTGGCCTATGTGCCACCTCTGTAATAGGTAAGCCCCTTTTATGCATCTTCCATAGCTTGGAACTCTCAGGATGTGACCCCTTCCTGGAACTGTACTGCTTGGGTGTTAAACTGCGTGATATGGCTCCCCTTCATCATCTACCCAACCGATCGCGTTTATCACCACGCCCTGTAGCCCCCGACAAAGAATCTTCTGAGTACCGACGTACCTCTTTGCAGACTTCTTCGTTTGGGCCCTCTAAACGTGTAGCGTCCGTTCGTTAACTCTGGGTGTGAACTCTCAATACCGTGACGATGGCTCGCACGTCGCCCCTTGGGCCTGTGACTTTCCTGTAAGTGCACTTTTATGAGCATGGATGCTCTGATTTCAAAGGAACCCGTTCAAATACAACGACTGTAACTCTGTGAAATCACAGAAAATGCGCCAGACCACGAGCCCTCATCTGAGTGGACCCACCCTGAGAATGGGAGACATCTTAGTGCTAATGCAAGTGAGCATCAGCATCTGGATGTGGCCCATGCCGAGCAAAACTCGTGACTGTGAGCCTCCTGAACCTGACCTCTCTGGGTCATCACTAGTAACCGTGGATCTAGTAAGCGTCGAAATTTTGAATCTTAAAATGTCCCCAAGCTCATGACCCTTTTCCTGGCCCATTTTGAGTATCTAACCCGGAGATCTTGTGTAATCCCTGCAAAAGTTCAATGCTGAGCCGGGAACCCTCAGTATAAAGTTTTAAATTTGAAGAGCTCCCATTTAAACGACCCCCCAAAAAGAATGGAGGCCCAATAAAAGAAATAAATACATGACACTGAATATGCCCCTCTTGGACCTGTGTTGCACAGATGGTGTAAGAAACCGTATTTGTACATTTCTGAGCACACAGGCCCTGAGTGTGGCCTAGGTGGCTATGATCGCTGAACCATAGACCCCGCTCTCGACAAAGAAACCCTTACCCATGGATCTTACAGAACACAAAAGTATTCTGACAAAGAACTCGTTTGGATGAAGAAACCTGCTGGCATGGAATTTCAGTCTTTTCAGACCTCCTTAGCATAGCTCCCTCTGAACATGGAAGGTCAGGGCCTCAAGACTTTGAAGATCCATTCAAGAAGCCTGGAATGTCCTGGCCATGGATGGCCCTATAATATCCTCCCTAATCAGTGCCCCTGTGGCCTATGTGCCACCTCTGTAATAGGTAAGCCCCTTTTATGCATCTTCCATAGCTTGGAACTCTCAGGATGTGACCCCTTCCTGGAACTGTACTGCTTGGGTGTTAAACTGCGTGATATGGCTCCCCTTCATCATCTACCCAACCGATCGCGTTTATCACCACGCCCTGTAGCCCCCGACAAAGAATCTTCTGAGTACCGACGTACCTCTTTGCAGACTTCTTCGTTTGGGCCCTCTAAACGTGTAGCGTCCGTTCGTTAACTCTGGGTGTGAACTCTCAATACCGTGACGATGGCTCGCACGTCGCCCCTTGGGCCTGTGACTTTCCTGTAAGTGCACTTTTATGAGCATGGATGCTCTGATTTCAAAGGAACCCGTTCAAATACAACGACTGTAACTCTGTGAAATCACAGAAAATGCGACAGACCACGAGCCCTCATCTGAGTGGACCCACCCTGATAATGGGAGACATCTTAGTGCTAATGCCAGTGAGCATCAGCATCTGGATGTGGCCCATGCCGAGCAAAACTCGTGACTGTGAGCCTCCTGAACCTGACCTCTCTGGGTCATCACTAGTAACCGTGGATCTAGTAAGCGTCGAAATTTTGAATCTTAAAATGTCCCCAAGCTCATGACCCTTTTCCTGGCCCATTTTGAGTATCTAACCCGGAGATCTTGTGTAATCCCTGCAAAAGTTCAATGCTGAGCCGGGAACCCTCAGTGTAAAGTTTTAAATTTGAAGAGCTCCCATTTAAACGACCCCACAAAAAGAATGGAGGCCCAATAAAAGAAATAAATACATGACACTGAATATGCCCCTCTTGGACCTGTGTTGCACAGATGGTGTAAGAAACCGTATTTGTACATTTCTGAGCACACAGGCCCTGAGTGCGGCCTAGGTGGCTATGATCGCTGAACCATAGACCCCGCTCGCGACAAAGAAACCCTTACCCATGGATCTTACAGAACACAAAAGTATTCTGACAAAGAACTCGTTTGGATGAAGAAACCTGCTGGCATGGAATTTCAGTCTCTTCAGACCTCCTTAGCATAGCTCCCACTGTACATGGAAGGTCAGGGCCTCAAGACTTTGAAGATCCATTCAAGAAGCCTGGAATGTCCTGGCCATGGATGGCCCTATAATATCCTCCCTAATCTGTGCCCCTGTGGCCTATGTGCCACCTCTGTAATAGGTAAGCCCCTTTTATGCATCTTCCATAGCTTGGAACTCTCAGGATGTGACCCCTTCCTGGAACTGTACTGCTTGGGTGTTAAACTGCGTGATATGGCTCCCCTTCATCATCTACCCAACCGATCGCGTTTATCACCACGCCCTGTAGCCCCCGACAAAGAATCTTCTGAGTACCGACGTACCTCTTTGCAGACTTCTTCGTTTGGGCCCTCTAAACGTGTAGCGTCCGTTCGTTAACTCTCTGGGTGTGAACTCTCAATATCGTGACGACGGCTCGCACGTCGCCCCTTGGGCCTCTGACTTTCCTGTAAGTAAACTTTTATGAGCATAGCTACTCTGATTTCAAAGGAACCCGTTCAAATACAATGACTGTAACTCTGTGAAATCACAGAAAATGCGGTAGACCACGAGCCCTCATCTGGGTGGACCCACCCTGATAATGGGAGACATCTTAGTGCTAATGCCAGTGAGCATCAGCATCTGGATGTGGCCCATGCCGAGCAAAACTCGTGACTGTGAGCCTCCTGAACCTGACCTCTCTGGGTCATCACTAGTAACCGTGGATCTAGTAAGCGTCGAAATTTTGAATCTTAAAATGTCCCCAAGCTCATGACCCTTTTCCTGGCCCATTTTGAGTATCTAACCCGGAGATCTTGTGTAATCCCTGCAAAAGTTCAATGCTGAGCCGGGAACCCTCAGTGTAAAGTTTTAAATTTGAAGAGCTCCCATTTAAACGACCCCACAAAAAGAATGGAGGCCCAATAAAAGAAATAAATACATGACACTGAATATGCCCCTCTTGGACCTGTGTTGCACAGATGGTGTAAGAAACCGTATTTGTACATTTCTGAGCACACAGGCCCTGAGTGCGGCCTAGGTGGCTATGATCGCTGAACCATAGACCCCGCTCGCGACAAAGAAACCCTTACCCATGGATCTTACAGAACACAAAAGTATTCTGACAAAGAACTCGTTTGGATGAAGAAACCTGCTGGCATGGAATTTCAGTCTCTTCAGACCTCCTTAGCATAGCTCCCACTGTACATGGAAGGTCAGGGCCTCAAGACTTTGAAGATCCATTCAAGAAGCCTGGAATGTCCTGGCCATGGATGGCCCTATAATATCCTCCCTAATCTGTGCCCCTGTGGCCTATGTGCCACCTCTGTAATAGGTAAGCCCCTTTTATGCATCTTCCATAGCTTGGAACTCTCAGGATGTGACCCCTTCCTGGAACTGTACTGCTTGGGTGTTAAACTGCGTGATATGGCTCCCCTTCATCATCTACCCAACCGATCGCGTTTATCACCACGCCCTGTAGCCCCCGACAAAGAATCTTCTGAGTACCGACGTACCTCTTTGCAGACTTCTTCGTTTGGGCCCTCTAAACGTGTAGCGTCCGTTCGTTAACTCTCTGGGTGTGAACTCTCAATATCGTGACGACGGCTCGCACGTCGCCCCTTGGGCCTCTGACTTTCCTGTAAGTAAACTTTTATGAGCATAGCTACTCTGATTTCAAAGGAACCCGTTCAAATACAATGACTGTAACTCTGTGAAATCACAGAAAATGCGGTAGACCACGAGCCCTCATCTGGGTGGACCCACCCTGAGAATGGGAGACATCTTAGTGCTAATGCCAGTGAGCATCAGCATCTGGATGTGGCCCAGGCCGAGCAAAACTCGTGACTGTGAGCCTCCTGAACCTGACCTCTCTGGGTCATCACTAGTAACCGTGGATCTAGTAAGCATCGAAATTTTGAATCTTAAAATGTCCCCAAGCTCATGACCCTTTTCCTGGCCCATTTTGAGTGTCTAACCCGGAGATCTTGTGTAATCCCTGCAAAAGTTCAATGCTGAGCCGGGAACCCTCAGTGTAAAGTTTTAAATTTGAAGAGCTCCCATTTAAACGACCCCGCAAAAAGAATGGAGGCCCAATAAAAGAAATAAATACATGACACTGAATATGCCCCTCTTGGACCTGTGTTGCACAGATGGTGTAAGAAACCGTATTTGTACATTTCTGAGCACACAGGCCCTGAGTGCGGCCTAGGTGGCTATGATCGCTGAACCATAGACCCCGCTCGCGACAAAGAAACCCTTACCCATGGATCTTACAGAACACAAAAGTATTCTGACAAAGAACTCGTTTGGATGAAGAAACCTGCTGGCATGGAATTTCAGTCTCTTCAGACCTCCTTAGCATAGCTCCCTCTGAACATGGAAGGTCAGGGCCTCAAGACTTTGAAGATCCATTCAAGAAGCCTGGAATGTCCTGGCCATGGATGGCCCTATAATATCCTCCCTAATCTGTGCCCCTGTGGCCTATGTGCCACCTCTGTAATAGGTAAGCCCCTTTTATGCATCTTCCATAGCTTGGAACTCTCAGGATGTGACCCCTTCCTGGAACTGTACTGCTTGGGTGTTAAACTGCGTGATATGGCTCCCCTTCATCATCTACCCAACCGATCGCGTTTATGACCACGCCCTGTAGCCCCCGACAAAGAATCTTCTGAGTACCGACGTACCTCTTTGCAGACTTCTTCGTTTGGGCCCTCTAAACGTGTAGCGTCCGTTCGTTAACTCTCTGGGTGTGAACTCTCAATACCGTGACGATGGCTCGCACGTCGCCCCTTGGGCCTGTGACTTTCCTGTAAGTGCTCTTTTATGAGCATGGATGCTCTGATTTCAAAGGAACCCGTTCAAATACAACGACTGTAACTCTGTGAAATCACAGAAAATGCGCCAGACCACGAGCCCTCATCTGGGTGGACCCACCCTGAGAATGGGAGACATCTTAGTGCTAATGCAAGTGAGCATCAGCATCTGGATGTGGCCCATGCCGAGGAAAACTCGTGACTGTGAGCCTCCTGAACCTGACCTCTCTGGGTCATCACTAGTAACCGTGGATCTAGTAAGCGTCGAAATTTTGAATCTTAAAATGTCCCCAAGCTCATGACCCTTTTCCTGGCCCATTTTGAGTATCTAACCCGGAGATCTTGTGTAATCCCTGCAAAAGTTCAATGCTGAGCCGGGAACCCTCAGTGTAAAGTTTTAAATTTGAAGAGCTCCCATTTAAACGACCCCCCAAAAAGAATGGAGGCCCAATAAAAGAAATAAATACATGACACTGAATATGCCCCTCTTGGACCTGTGTTGCACAGATGGTGTAAGAAACCGTATTTGTACATTTCTGAGCACACAGGCCCTGAGTGCGGCCTAGGTGGCTATGATCGCTGAACCATAGACCCCGCTCGCGACAAAGAAACCCTTACCCATGGATCTTACAGAACACAAAAGTATTCTGACAAAGAACTCGTTTGGATGAAGAAACCTGCTGGCATGGAATTTCAGTCTTTTCAGACCTTCTTAGCATAGCTCCCTCTGAACATGGAAGGTCAGGGCCTCAAGACTTTGAAGATCCATTCAAGAAGCCTGGAATGTCCTGGCCATGGATGGCCCTATAATATCCTCCCTAATCAGTGCCCCTGTGGCCTATGTGCCACCTCTGTAATAGGTAAGCCCCTTTTATGCATCTTCCATAGCTTGGAACTCTCAGGATGTGACCCCTTCCTGGAACTGTACTGCTTGGGTGTTAAACTGCGTGATATGGCTCCCCTTCATCATCTACCCAACCGATCGCGTTTATCACCACGCCCTGTAGCCCCCGACAAAGAATCTTCTGAGTACCGACGTACCTCTTTGCAGACTTCTTCGTTTGGGCCCTCTAAACGTGTAGCGTCCGTTCGTTAACTCTCTGGGTGTGAACTCTCAATACCGTGACGATGGCTCGCACGTCGCCCCTTGGGCCTGTGACTTTCCTGTAAGTGCTCTTTTATGAGCATGGATGCTCTGATTTCAAAGGAACCCGTTCAAATACAACGACTGTAACTCTGTGAAATCACAGAAAATGCGCCAGACCACGAGCCCTCATCTGGGTGGACCCACCCTGAGAATGGGAGACATCTTAGTGCTAATGCAAGTGAGCATCAGCATCTGGATGTGGCCCATGCCGAGGAAAACTCGTGACTGTGAGCCTCCTGAACCTGACCTCTCTGGGTCATCACTAGTAACCGTGGATCTAGTAAGCGTCGAAATTTTGAATCTTAAAATGTCCCCAAGCTCATGACCCTTTTCCTGGCCCATTTTGAGTATCTAACCCGGAGATCTTGTGTAATCCCTGCAAAAGTTCAATGCTGAGCCGGGAACCCTCAGTGTAAAGTTTTAAATTTGAAGAGCTCCCATTTAAACGACACCACAAAAAGAATGGAGGCCCAATAAAAGAAATAAATACATGACACTGAATATGCCCCTCTTGGACCTGTGTTGCACAGATGGTGTAAGAAACCGTATTTGTACATTTCTGAGCACACAGGCCCTGAGTGCGGCCTAGGTGGCTATGATCGCTGAACCATAGACCCCGCTCGCGACAAAGAAACCCTTACCCATGGATCTTACAGAACACAAAAGTATTCTGACAAAGAACTCGTTTGGATGAAGAAACCTGCTGGCATGGAATTTCAGTCTTTTCAGACCTTCTTAGCATAGCTCCCTCTGAACATGGAAGGTCAGGGCCTCAAGACTTTGAAGATCCATTCAAGAAGCCTGGAATGTCCTGGCCATGGATGGCCCTATAATATCCTCCCTAATCAGTGCCCCTGTGGCCTATGTGCCACCTCTGTAATAGGTAAGCCCCTTTTATGCATCTTCCATAGCTTGGAACTCTCAGGATGTGACCCCTTCCTGGAACTGTACTGCTTGGGTGTTAAACTGCGTGATATGGCTCCCCTTCATCATCTACCCAACCGATCGCGTTTATCACCACGCCCTGTAGCCCCCGACAAAGAATCTTCTGAGTACCGACGTACCTCTTTGCAGACTTCTTCGTTTGGGCCCTCTAAACGTGTAGCGTCCGTTCGTTAACTCTCTGGGTGTGAACTTTCAATACCGTGACGATGGCTCGCACGTCGCCCCTTGGGCCTGTGACTTTCCTGTAAGTGCACTTTTATGAGCATAGATGCTCTGATTTCAAAGGAACCTGTTCAAATACAACGAATGTAACTCTGTGAAATCACAGAAAATGCGCCAGACCACGAGCCCTCATCTGGGTGGACCCACCCTGAGAATGGGAGACATCTTAGTGCTAATGCCAGTGAGCATCAGCATCTGGATGTGGCCCATGCCGAGGAAAACTCGTGACTGTGAGCCTCCTGAACCTGACCTCTCTGGGTCATCACTAGTTACCGTGGATCTAGTAAGCGTCGAAATTTTGAATCTTAAAATGTCCCCAAGCTCATGACCCTTTTCCTGGCCCATTTTGAGTATCTAACCCGGAGATCTTGTGTAATCCCTGCAAAAGTTCAATGCTGAGCCGGGAACCCTCAGTGTAAAGTTTTAAATTTGAAGAGCTCCCATTTAAACGACCCCCCAAAAAGAATGGAGGCCCAATAAAAGAAATAAATACATGACACTGAATATGCCCCTCTTGGACCTGTGTTGCACAGATGGTGTAAGAAACCGTATTTGTACATTTCTGAGCACACAGGCCCTGAGTGCGGCCTAGGTGGCTATGATCGCTGAACCATAGACCCCGCTCGCGACAAAGAAACCCTTACCCATGGATCTTACAGAACACAAAAGTATTCTGACAAAGAACTCGTTTGGATGAAGAAACCTGCTGGCATGGAATTTCAGTCTTTTGAGACCTCCTTAGCATAGCTCCCTCTGAACATGGAAGGTCAGGGCCTCAAGACTTTGAAGATCCATTCAAGAAGCCTGGAATGTCCTGGCCATGGATGGCCCTATAATATCCTCCCTAATCAGTGCCCCTGTGGCCTATGTGCCACCTCTGTAATAGGTAAGCCCCTTTTATGCATCTTCCATAGCTTGGAACTCTCAGGATGTGACCCCATCCTGGAACTGTACTGCTTGGGTGTTAAACTGCGTGATATGGCTCCCCTTCATCATCTACCCAACCGATCGCGTTTATCACCACGCCCTGTAGCCCCCGACAAAGAATCTTCTGAGTACCGACGTACCTCTTTGCAGACTTCTTCGTTTGGGCCCTCTAAACGTGTAGCGTCCGTTCGTTAACTCTCTGGGTGTGAACTCTCAATACCGTGACGATGGCTCGCACGTCGCCCCTTGGGCCTGTGACTTTCCTGTAAGTGCACTTTTATGAGCATAGATGCTCTGATTTCAAAGGAACCTGTTCCAATACAACGACTGTAACTCTGTGAAATCACAGAAAATGCGCCAGACCACGAGCCATCATCTGGGTGGACCCACCCTGAGAATGGGAGACATCTTAGTGCTAATGCCAGTGAGCATCAGCATCTGGATGTGGCCCATGCCGAGGAAAACTCGTGACTGTGAGCCTCCTGAACCTGACCTCTCTGGGTCATCACTAGTAACCGTGGATCTAGTAAGCGTCTAAATTTTGAATCTTAAAATGTCCCCAAGCTCATGACCCTTTTCCTGGCCCATTTTGAGTATCTAACCCGGAGATCTTGTTTAATCCCTGCAAAAGTTCAATGCTGATCCGGGAACCCTCAGTGTAAAGTTTTAAATTTGAAGAGCTCCCATTTAAACGACCCCACAAAAAGAATGGAGGCCCAATAAAAGAAATAAATACATGACACTGAATATGCCCCTCTTGGACCTGTGTTGCACAGATGGTGTAAGAAACCGTATTTGTACATTTCTGAGCACACAGGACCTGAGTGCGGCCTAGGTGGCTATGATCGCTGAACCATAGACCCCGCTCGCAACAAAGAAACCCTTACCCATGGATCTTACAGAACACAAAAGTATTCTGACAAAGAACTCGTTTGGATGAAGAAACCTGCTGGCATGGAATTTCAGTCTTTTCAGACCTCCTTAGCATAGCTCCCTCTGAACATGGAAGGTCAGGGCCTCAAGACTTTGAAGATCCATTGAAGAAGCCTGGAATGTCCTGGCCATGGATGGCCCTATAATATCCTCCCTAATCAGTGCCCCTGTGGCCTATGTGCCACCTCTGTAATAGGTAAGCCCCTTTTATGCATCTTCCATAGCTTGGAACTCTCAGGATGTGACCCCTTCCTGCAACTGTACTGCTTGGGTGTTAAACTGCGTGATATGGCTCCCCTTCATCATCTACCCAACCGATCGCGTTTATCACCACGCCCTGTAGCCCCCGACAAAGAATCTTCTGAGTACCGACGTACCTCTTTGCAGACTTCTTCGTTTGGGCCCTCTAAACGTGTAGCGTCCGTTCGTTAACTCTCTGGGTGTGAACTCTCAATATCGTGACGACGGCTCGCACGTCGCCCCTTGGGCCTCTGACTTTTCTGTAAGTGCACTTTTATGAGCATAGCTGCTCTGATTCCAAAGGAACCCGTTCAAATACAACGACTGTAACTCTGTGAAATCACAGAAAATGCGCCAGACCACGAGCCCTCATCTGGGTGGACCCACCCTGAGAATGGGAGACATCTTAGTGCTAATGCCAGTGAGCATCAGCATCTGGATGTGGCCCATGCCGAGCAAAACTCGTGACTGTGAGCCTCCTGAACCTGACCTCTCTGGGTCATCACTAGTAACCGTGGATCTAGTAAGCGTCGAAATTTTGAATCTTAAGATGCCCCCAAGCTCATGACCCTTTTCCTGGCCCATTTTGAGTATCTAACCCGGAGATCTTGTGTAATCCCTGCAAAAGTTCAATGCTGAGCCGGGAACCCTCAGTGTAAAGTTTTAAATTTGAAGAGCTCCCATTCAAACGACCCCCCAAAAAGAATGGAGGCCCAATAAAAGAAATAAATACATGACACTGAATATGCCCCTCTTGGAACTGTGTTGCACAGATGGTGTAAGAAACCGTATTTGTACATTTCTGAGCACACAGGCCCTGAGTGCGGCCTAGGTGGCTATGATGGTTGAACCATAGACCCCGCTCGCGACAAAGAATCCCTTACCCATGGATCTTACAGAATACAAAAGTATTCTGACAAAGAACTCGTTTGGATGAAGAAACCTGCTGGCATGGAATTTCAGTCTCTTCAGACCTCCTTAGCATAGCTCCCTCTGAACATGGAAGGTCAGGGCCTCAAGACTTTGAAGATCCATTCAAGAAGTCTGGAATGTCCTGGCCATGGATGGCCCTATAATATCCTCCCTAATCAGTGCCCCTGTGGCCTATGTGCCACCTCTGTAATAGGTAAGCCCCTTTTATGCATCTTCCATAGCTTGGAACTCTCAGGATGTGACCCCTTCCTGGAACTGTACTGCTTGGGTGTTAAACTGCGTGATATGGCTCCCCTTCATCATCTACCCAACCGATCGCGTTTATCACCACGCCCTGTAGCCCCCGACAAAGAATCTTCTGAGTACCGACGTACCTCTTTGCAGACTTCTTCGTTTGGGCCCTCTAAACGTGTAGCGTCCGTTCGTTAACTCTCTGGGTGTGAACTTTCAATACCGTGACGATGGCTCTCACGTCGCCCCTTGGGCCTGTGACTTTCCTGTAAGTGCACTTTTATGAGCATAGATGCTCTGATTTCAAAGGAACCTGTTCAAATACAACGAATGTAACTCTGTGAAATCACAGAAAATGCGCCAGACCACGAGCCCTCATCTGGGTGGACCCACCCTGAGAATGGGAGACATCTTAGTGCTAATGCCAGTGAGCATCAGCATCTGGATGTGGCCCATGCAGAGCAAAACTCGTGACTGTGAGCCTCCTGAACCTGACCTCTCTGGGTCATCACTAGTAACCGTGGATCTAGTAAGCGTCGAAATTTTGAATCTTAAAATGCCCCCAAGCTCATGACCCTTTTCCTGGCCCATTTTGAGTATCTAACCCGGAGATCTTGTGTAATCCCTGCAAAAGTTCAATGCTGAGCCGGGAACCCTCAGTGTAAAGTTTTAAATTTGAAGAGCTCCCATTTAAACGACCCCCCAAAAAGAATGGAGGCCCAATAAAAGAAATAAATACATGACACTGAATATGCCCCTCTTGGACCTGTGTTGCACAGATGGTGTAAGAAACCGTATTTGTACATTTCTGATCACACAGGCCCTGAGTGCGGCCTAGGTGGCTATGATCGCTGAACCATAGACCCCGCTCGCGACAAAGAAACCCTTACCCATGGATCTTACAGAACACAAAAGTATTCTGACAAAGAACTCGTTTGGATGAAGAAACCTGCTGGCATGGAATTTCAGTCTCTGCAGACCTCCTTAGCATAGCTCCCTCTAAACATGGAAGGTCAGGGCCTCAAGACTTTGAAGATCCATTCAAGAAGCCTGGAATGTCCTGGCCATGGATGGCCCTATAATATCCTCCCTAATCAGTGCCCCTGTGGACTATGTGCCACCTCTGTAATAGGTAAGCCCCTTTTATGCATCTTCCAGAGCTTGGAACTCTCAGGATGTGACCCCTTCCTGGAACTGTACTGCTTGGGTGTTAAACTGCGTGATATGGCTCCCCTTCATCATCTACCCAACCGATCGCGTTTATCACCACGCCCTGTAGCCCCCGACAAAGAATCTTCTGAGTACCGACGTACCTCTTTGCAGACTTCTTCGTTTGGGCCCTCTAAACGTGTAGCGTCCGTTCGTTAACTCTGGGTGTGAACTCTCAATACCGTGACGATGGCTCGCACGTCGCCCCTTGGGCCTGTGACTTTCCTGTAAGTGCACTTTTATGAGCATGGATGCTCTGATTTCAAAGGAACCCGTTCAAATACAACGACTGTAACTCTGTGAAATCACAGAAAATGCGCCAGACCACGAGCCCTCATCTGGGTGGACCCACCCTGAGAATGGGAGACATCTTAGTGCTAATGCCAGTGAGCATCAGCATCTGGATGTGGCCCATGCCGAGGAAAACTCGTGACTGTGAGCCTCCTGAACCTGACCTCTCTGGGTCATCACTAGTTACCGTGGATCTAGTAAGCGTCGAAATTTTGAATCTTAAAATGTCCCCAAGCTCATGACCCTTTTCCTGGCCCATTTTGAGTATCTAACCCGGAGATCTTGTGTAATCCCTGCAAAAGTTCAATGCTGAGCCGGGAACCCTCAGTGTAAAGTTTTAAATTTGAAGAGCTCCCATTTAAACGACCCCCCAAAAAGAATGGAGGCCCAATAAAAGAAATAAATACATGACACTGAATATGCCCCTCTTCGACCTGTGTTGCACAGATGGTGTAAGAAACCGTATTTGTACATTTCTGAACACACAGGCCCTGAGTGCGGCCTAGGTGGCTATGATCGCTGAACCATAGACCCCGCTCGCGACAAAGAAACCCTTACCCATGGATCTTACAGAACACAAAAGTATTCTGACAAAGAACTCGTTTGGATGAAGAAACCTGCTGGCATGGAATTTCAGTCTTTTGAGACCTCCTTAGCATAGCTCCTTCTGAACATGGAAGGTCAGGGCCTCAAGACTTTGAAGATCCATTCAAGAAGCCTGGAATGTCCTGGCCATGGATGGCCCTATAATATCCTCCCTAATCAGTGCCCCTGTGGCCTATGTGCCACCTCTGTAATAGGTAAGCCCCTTTTATGCATCTTCCATAGCTTGGAACTCTCAGGATGTGACCCCTTCCTGGAACTGTACTGCTTGGGTGTTAAACTGCGTGATATGGCTCCCCTTCATCATCTACCCAACCTATGGCGTTTATCACCACGCCCTGTAGCCCCCGACAAAGAATCTTCTGAGTACCGACGTACCTCTTTGCAGACTTCTTCGTTTGGGCCCTCTAAACGTGTAGCGTCCGTTCGTTAACTCTCTGGGTGTGAACTCTCAATACCGTGACGATGGCTCGCACGTCGCCCCTTGGGCCTGTGACTTTCCTGTAAGTGCACTTTTATGAGCATAGATGCTCTGATTTCAAAGGAACCTGTTCCAATACAACGACTGTAACTCTGTGAAATCACAGAAAATGCGCCAGACCACGAGCCATCATCTGGGTGGACCCACCCTGAGAATGGGAGACATCTTAGTGCTAATGCCAGTGAGCATCAGCATCTGGATGTGGCCCATGCCGAGGAAAACTCGTGACTGTGAGCCTCCTGAACCTGACCTCTCTGGGTCATCACTAGTAACCGTGGATCTAGTAAGCGTCTAAATTTTGAATCTTAAAATGTCCCCAAGCTCATGACCCTTTTCCTGGCCCATTTTGAGTATCTAACCCGGAGATCTTGTTTAATCCCTGCAAAAGTTCAATGCTGATCCGGGAACCCTCAGTGTAAAGTTTTAAATTTGAAGAGCTCCCATTTAAACGACCCCACAAAAAGAATGGAGGCCCAATAAAAGAAATAAATACATGACACTGAATATGCCCCTCTTGGACCTGTGTTGCACAGATGGTGTAAGAAACCGTATTTGTACATTTCTGAGCACACAGGACCTGAGTGCGGCCTAGGTGGTTATGATCGCTGAACCATAGACCCCGCTCGCAACAAAGAAACCCTTACCCATGGATCTTACAGAACACAAAAGTATTCTGACAAAGAACTCGTTTGGATGAAGAAACCTGCTGGCATGTAATTTCAGTCTTTTCAGACCTCCTTAGCATAGCTCCCTCTGAACATGGAAGGTCAGGGCCTCAAGACTTTGAAGATCCATTCAAGAAGCCTGGAATGTCCTGGCCATGGATGGCCCTATAATATCCTCCCTAATCAGTGCCCCTGTGGCCTATGTGCCACCTCTGTAATAGGTAAGCCCCTTTTATGCATCTTCCATAGCTTGGAACTCTCAGGATGTGACCCCTTCCTCGAACTGTACTGCTTGGGTGTTAAACTGCGTGATATGGCTCCCCTTCATCATCTACCCAACCGATCGCGTTTATCACCACGCCCTGTAGCCCCCGACAAAGAATCTTCTGAGTACCGACGTACCTCTTTGCAGACTTCTTCGTTTGGGCCCTCTAAACGTGTAGCGTCCGTTCGTTAACTCTCTGGGTGTGAACTCTCAATATCGTGACGACGGCTCGCACGTCGCCCCTTGGGCCTCTGACTTTCCTGTAAGTGCACTTTTATGAGCATAGCTGCTCTGATTTCAAAGGAACCCGTTCAAATACAACGACTGTAACTCTGTGAAATCACAGAAAATGCGCCAGACCACGAGCCCTCATCTGGGTGGACCCACCCTGAGAATGGGAGACATCTTAGTGCTAATGCCAGTGAGCATCAGCATCTGGATGTGGCCCATGCCGAGCAAAACTCGTGACTGTGAGCCTCCTGAACCTGACCTCTCTGGGTCATCACTAGTAACCGTGAATCTAGTAAGCGTCGAAATTTTGAATCTTAAAATGCCCCCAAGCTCATGTCCCTTTTCCTGGCCCATTTTGAGTATCTAACCCGGAGATCTTGTGTAATCCCTGCAAAAGTTCAATGCTGATCCGGGAACCCTCAGTGTAAAGTTTTAAATTTGAAGAGCTCCCATTTAAACGACCCACCAAAAGGAATGGAGGCCCAATAAAAGAAATAAATACATGACACTGAATATGCCCCTCTTGGAACTGTGTTGCACAGATGGTGTAAGAAACCGTATTTGTACATTTCTGAGCACACAGGCCCTGAGTGCGGCCTAGGTGGCTATGATCGCTGAACCATAGACCCCGCTCGCGACCAAAAAACCCTTACCCATGGATCTTACAGAATACAAAAGTATTCTGACAAAGAACTCGTTTGGATGAAGAAACCTGCTGGCATGGAATTTCAGTCTCTTCAGACCTCCTTAGCATAGCTGCTCCCTCTGAACATGGAAGGTCAGGGCCTCAAGACTTTGAAGATCCATTCAAGAAGCCTGGAATGTCCTGGCCATGGATGGCCCTATAATATCCTCCCTAATCAGTGCCCCTGTGGCCTATGTGCCACCTCTGTAATAGGTAAGCCCCTTTTATGCATCTTCCATAGCTTGGAACTCTCAGGATGTGACCCCTTCCTGGAACTGTACTGCTTGGGTGTTAAACTGCGTGATATGGCTCCCCTTCATCATCTACCCAACCAATCCCGTTTATCACCACGCCCTGTAGCCCCCGACAAAGAATCTTCTGAGTACCGACGTACCTCTTTGCAGACTTCTTCGTTTGGGCCCTCTAAACGTGTAGCGTCCGTTAGTTAACTCTCTGGGTGTGAACTCTCAATACCGTGACGATGGCTCGAACGTCGCCCCTTGGGCCTGTGACTTTCCTGTAAGTGCACTTTTATGAGCATAGATGCTCTGATTTCAAAGGAACCCGTTCAAATACAACGACTGTCACTCTGTGAAATCACAGAAAATGCGCCAGACCACGAGCCCTCATCTGGGTGGACCCACCCTGAGAATGCGAGACATCTTAGTGCTAATGCCAGTGAGCATCAGCATCTGGATGTGGCCCATGCTGAGGAAAACTCGTGACTGTGAGCCTCCTGAACCTGACCTCTCTGGGTCATCACTAGTAACCGTGGATCTAGTAAGCGTCGAAATTTTGAATCTTAAGATGCCCTCAAGCTCATGACCCTTTTCCTGGCCCATTTTGAGTATCTAACCCGGAGATCTTGTGTAATCCCTGCAAAAGTTCAATGCTGAGCCGGGAACCCTCAGTGTAAAGTTTAAAATTTGAAGAACTCCCATTTAAACGACCCACCAAAAAGAATGGAGGCCCAATAAAAGAAATAAATACATGACACTGAATATGTCCCTCTTGGAACTGTGTTGCACAGATGGTGTAAGAAACCGTATTTGTACATTTCTGAGCACACAGGCCCTGAGTGCGTCCTAGGTGGCTATGATCGCTGAACCATAGACCCCGCTCGCGACAAAGTAACCCTTACCCATGCATCTTACAGAATACAAAAGTATTCTGACAAAGAACTCGTTTGGATGAAGAAACCTGCTGGCATGGAATTTCAGTCTCTTCAGACCTCCTTAGCATAGCTCCCTCTGAACATGGAAGGTCAGGGCCTCAAGACTTTGAAGATCCATTCAAGAAGCCTGGAATGTCCTGGCCATGGATGGCCCTATAATATCCTCCCTAATCAGTGCCCCTGTGGCCTATGTGCCACCTCTGTAATAGGTAAGCCCCTTTTATGCATCTTCCATAGCTTGGAACTCTCAGGATGTGACCCCTTCCTGGAACTGTACTGCTTGGGTGTTAAACTGCATGATATGGCTCCCCTTCATCATCTACCCAACCGATCGCGTTTATCACCATGCCCTGTAGCCCCCGACAAAGAATCTTCTGAGTACCGACGTACCTCTTTGCAGACTTCTTCGTTTGGGCCCTCTAAACGTGTAGCGTCCGTTCGTTAACTCTCTGGGTGTGAACTCTCAATACCGTGACGATGGCTCGCACGTCGCCCCTTGGGCCTGTGACTTTCCTGTAAGTGCACTTTTATGAGCATGGATGCTCTGATTTCAAAGGAACCCGTTCAAATACAACGACTGTAACTCTGTGAAATCACAGAAAATGCGCCAGACAACGAGCCCTCATCTGGGTGGACCCACCCTGAGAATGGGAGACATCTTAGTGCTAATGCCAGTGAGCATCAGCATCTGGATGTGGCCCATGCCGAGGAAAACTCGTGACTGTGAGCCTCCTGAACCTGACCTCTCTGGGTCATCACTAGTAACCGTGGATCTAGTAAGCGTCGAAATTTTGAATCTTAAAATGCCCCCAAGCTCATGACCCTTTTCCTGGCCCATTTTGAGTATCTAACCCGGAGATCTTGTGTAATCCCTGCAAAAGCTCAATGCTGAACCGGGAACCCTCAGTGTAACGTTTTAAATTTGAAGAGCTCCCATTTAAACGACCCCCCAAAAAAGAATTGAGGCCCAATAAAAGAAATAAATAAATGACACTGAATATGCCCCTCTTGGAACTGTGTTGCACAGATGGTGTAAGAAACCGTATTTGTACATTTCTGAGCACACAGGCCCTGAGTGCGTCCTAGGTGGCTATGATCGCTGAACCATAGACCCCGCTCGCGACAAAGAAACCCTTACCCATGGATCTTACAGAATACAAAAGTATTCTGACAAAGAACTCGTTTGGATGAAGAAACCTGCTGGCATGGAATTTCAGTCTCTTCAGACCTCCTTAGCATAGCTCCCTCTGCACATGGAAGGTCAGGGTCTCAAGACTTTTAAGATCCATTCAAGAAGCCTGGAATGTCCTGGCCATGGATGGCCCTATAATATCCTCCCTAATCAGTGCCCCTGTGGCCTATGTGCCACCTCTGTAATAGGTAAGCCCCTTTTATGCATCTTCCATAGCTTGGAACTCTCAGGATGTGACCCCTTCCTGGAACTGTACTGCTTGGGTGTTAAACTGTGTGATATGGCTCCCCTTCATCCTCTACCCAACCGATCGCGTTTATCACCACGACCTGTAGCCCCCGACAAAGAATCTTCTGAGTACCGACGTACCTCTTTGCAGACTTCTTCGTTTGGGCCCTCTAAACTTGTAGCGTCCGTTCGTTAACTCTCTGGGTGTGAACTCTCAATATCGTGACGACGGCTCGCACGTCGCCCCTTGGGCCTCTGACTTTCCTGTAAGTGCACTTTTATGAGCATAGCTGCTCTGATTCCAAAGTAACCCGTTCAAATACAACGACTGTAACTCTGTGAAATCACAGATAATGCGCCAGACACCGAGCCCTCATCTGGGTGGACCCACACTGAGAATGGGAGACATCTTAGTGCTAATGCCAGTGAGCATCAGCATCTGGATGTGGCCCATGCCGAGGAAAACTCGTGACTGTGAGCCTCCTGAACCTGACCTCTCTGGGTCATCACTAGTAACCGTGGATCTAGTAAGCGTCGAAATTTTGAATCTTAAAATGCCCCCAAGCTCATGACCCTTTTCCTGGCCCATTTTGAGTATCTAACCCGGAGATCTTGTGTAATCCCTGCAAAAGCTCAATGCTGAGCCGGGAACCCTCAGTGTAAAGTTTTAAATTTGAATAGCTCCCATTTAAACGACCCACCTAAAAGAATGGAGGCCCAATAAAAGAAATAAATACATGACACTGAATATGCCCCTCTTGGAACTGTGTTGCACAGATGGTGTAAGAAACCGTATTTGTACATTTCTGAGCACACAGGCCCTGAGTGCGGCCTAGGTGGCTATGATCGCTGAACCATAGACCCCGCTCGCGACAAAGAAACCCTTACCCATGGATCTTACAGAATACAAAAGTATTCTGACAAAGAACTCGTTTGGATGAAGAAACCTGCTGGCATGGAATTTCAGTCTCTTCAGACCTCCTTAGCATAGCTCCCTCTGCACATGGAAGGTCAGGGCCTCAAGACTTTGAAGATCCATTCAAGAAGCCTGGAATGTCCTGGCCATGGATGGCCCTACAATAATCTCCCTAATCAGTGCCCCTGTGGCCTATGTGCCACCTCTGTAATAGGTAAGCCCCTTTTATGCATCTTCCATAGCTTGGAACTCTCAGGATGTGACCCCTTCCTGGAACTGTACTGCTTGGGTGTTAAACTGTGTGATATGGCTCCCCTTCATCATCTACCCAACCGATCGCGTTTATCACCACGACCTGTAGCCCCCGACAAAGAATCTTCTGAGTACCGACGTACCTCTTTGCAGACTTCTTCGTTTGGGCCCTCTAAACGTGTAGCGTCCGTTCGTTAACTCTCTGGGTGTGAACTCTCAATATCGTGACGACGGCTCGCACGTCGCCCCTTGGGCCTCTGACTTTCCTGTAAGTGCACTTTTATGAGCATAGCTACTCTGATTCCAAAGGAACCCGTTCAAATACAACGACTGTAACTCTGTGAAATCACAGATAATGCGCCAGACAACGAGCCCTCATCTGGGTGGACCCACCCTGAGAATGGGACACATCTTAGTGCTAATGCCAGTGAGCATCAGCATCTGGATGTGGCCCATGCCGAGGAAAACTCGTGACTGTGAGCCTCCTGAACCTGACCTCTCTGGTTCATCACTAGTAACCGTGGATCTAGTAAGCGTCGAAATTTTGAATCTTAAAATGCCCCCAAGCTCATGTCCCTTTTCCTGGCCCATTTTGAGTATCTAACCCGGAGATCTTGTGTAATCCCTGCAAAAGTTCAATGCTGAGCCGGGAACCCTCAGTGTAAAGTTTTAAATTTGAAGAGCTCCCATTTAAACGACCCACCTAAAAGAATGGAGGCCCAATAAAAGAAATAAATACATGACACTGAATATGCCCCTCTTGGAACTGTGTTGCACAGATGGTGTAAGAAACCGTATTTGTACATTTCTGAGCACACAGGCCCTGAGTGCGGCCTAGGTGGCTATGATCGCTGAACCATAGACCCCGCTCGCGACAAAGAAACCCTTACCCATGGATCTTACAGAACACAAAAGTATTCTGACAAAGAACTCGTTTGGATGAAGAAACCTGCTGGCATGGAATTTCAGTCTCTTCAGACCTCCTTAGCATAGCTCCCTCTGCACATGGAAGGTCAGGGCCTCAATACTTTGAAGATCCATTCAAGAAGCCTGGAATGTCCTGGCCATGGATGGCCCTATAATATCCTCCCTAATCAGTGCCCCTGTGGCCTATGTGCCACCTCTGTAATAGGTAAGCCCCTTTTATGCATCTTCCATAGCTTGGAACTCTCAGGATGTGACCCCTTCCTGGAACTGTACTGCTTGGGTGTTAAACTGCGTGATATGGCTCCCCTTCATCATCTACCCAAGCGATCGCGTTTATCACCACGCCCTGTAGCCCCCGACAAAGAATCTTCTGAGTACCGACGTACCTCTTTGCAGACTTCTTCGTTTGGGCCCTCTAAACGTGTAGCGTCCGTTCGTTAACTCTCTGGGTGTGAACTCTCAATACCGTGACGATGGCTCGCACGTCGCCCCTTGGGCCTGTGACTTTCCTGTAAGTGCACTTTTATGAGCATGGATGCTCTGATTTCAAAGGAACCCGTTCAAATACAACGACTGTAACTCTGTGAAATCACAGAAAATGCGCCAGACCACGAGCCCTCATCTGGGTGGACCCACCCTGAGAATGGGAGACATCTTAGTGCTAATGCCAGTGAGCATCAGCATCTGGATGTGGCCCATGCCGAGCAAAACTCGTGACTGTGAGCCTCCTGAACCTGACCTCTCTGGGTCATCACTAGTAACCGTCGATCTAGTAAGCGTCGAAATTTTGAATCTTAAAATGCCCCTAAGCTCATGTCCCTTTTCCTGGCCCATTTTGAGTATCTAACCCGGAGATCTTGTGTAATCCCTGCAAAAGTTCAATGCTGATCCGGGAACCCTCAGTGTAAGGTTTTAAATTTGAAGAGCTCCCATTTAAACAACCCCACAAAAAGAATGGAGGCCCAATAAAAGAAATAAATACATGACACTGAATATGCCCCTCTTGGAACTGTGTTGCACAGATGGTGTAAGAAACCGTATTTGTACGTTTCTGAGCACACAGGCCCTGAGTGCGGCCTAGGTGGCTATGATCGCTGAACCATAGACCCCGCTCGCGACAAAGAAACCCTTACCCATGGATCTTACAGAATACAAAAGTATTCTGACAAAGAACTCGTTTGGATGAAGAAACCTGCTGGCATGAAATTTCAGTCTTTTCAGACCTCCTTAGCATAGCTCCCTTTGCACATGGAAGGTCAGGGCCTCAAGACTTTGAAGATCCATTCAAGAAGCCTGGAATGTCCTGGCCATGGATGGCCCTATAATATCCTCCCTAATCAGTGCCCCTGTGGCCTATGTGCCACCTCTGTAATAGGTAAGCCCCTTTTATGCATCTTCCATAGCTTGGAACTCTCAGGATGTGACCCCTTCCTGGAACTGTACTGCTTGGGTGTTAAACTGTGTGATATGGCTCCCCTTCATCATCTACCCAACCGATCGCGTTTATCACTACGACCTGTAGCCCCCGACAAAGAATCTTCTGAGTACCGACGTACCTCTTTGCAGACTTCTTCGTTTGGGCCCTCTAAACGTGTAGCGTCCGTTCGTTAACTCTCTGGGTGTGAACTCTCAATATCGTGACGACGGCTCGCATGTCGCCCCTTGGGCCTCTGACTTTCCTGTAAGTGCACTTTTATGAGCATAGCTACTCTGATTCCAAAGGAACCCGTTCAAATACAACGACTGTAACTCTGTGAAATCACAGATAATGCGCCAGACAACGAGCCCTCATCTGGGTGGACCCACACTGAGAATGGGAGACATCTTAGTGCTAATGCCAGTGAGCATCAGCATCTGGATGTGGCCCATGCCGAGGAAAACTCGTGACTGTGAGCCTCCTGAACCTGACCTCTCTGGGTCATCACTAGTAACCGTGGATCTAGTAAGAGTCGAAATTTTGAATCTTAAAATGCCCCCAAGCTCATGACCCTTTTCCTGGCCCATTTTGAGTATCTAACCTGGAGATCTTGTGTAATCCCCGCAAAAGTTCAATGCTGAGCCGGGAACCCTCAGTGTAAAGTTTTAAATTTGAAGAGCTCCCATTTAAACGACCCCCCAAAAAGAATGGAGGCCCAATAAAAGAAATAAATACATGACACTGAATATGCCCCTCTTGGAACTGTGTTGCACAGATGGTGTAAGAAACCGTATTTGTACATTTCTGAGCACACAGGCCCTGAGTGCGGCCTAGGTGGCTATGATGGTTGAACCATAGACCCCGCTCGCGAATAAGAAACCCTTACCCATGGATCTTACAGAATACAAAAGTATTCTGACAAAGAACTCGTTTGGATGAAGAAACCTGCTGGCATGGAATTTCAGTCTCTTCAGACCTCCTTAGCATAGCTCACTCTGAACATGGAAGGTCAGGGCCTCAAGACTTTGAAGATCCATTCAAGAAGCCTGGAATGTCCTGGCCATGGATGGCCCTATAATATCCTCCCTAATCAGTGCCCCTGTGGCCTATGTGCCACCTCTGTAATAGGTAAGCCCCTTTTATGCATCTTCCATAGCTTGGAACTCTCAGGATGTGACCCCTTCCTCGAACTGTACTGCTTGGGTGTTAAACTGCGTGATATGGCTCCCCTTCATCATCTACCCAAGCGATCGCGTTTATCACCACGCCCTGTAGCCCCCGACAAAGAATCTTCTGAGTACCGACGTACCTCTTTGCAGACTTCTTCGTTTGGGCCCTCTAAACGTGTAGCGTCCGTTCGTTAACTCTCTGGGTGTGAACTCTCAATACCGTGACGATGGCTCGCACGTCGCCCCTTGGGCCTGTGACTTTCCTGTAAGTGCACTTTTATGAGCATGGATGCTCTGATTTCAAAGGAACCCGTTCAAATACAACGACTGTAACTCTGTGAAATCACAGAAAATGCGCCAGACCACGAGCCCTCATCTGGGTGGACCCACCCTGAGAATGGGAGACATCTTAGTGCTAATGCCAGTGAGCATCAGCATCTGGATGTGGCCCATGCCGAGCAAAACTCGTGACTGTGAGCCTCCTGAACCTGACCTCTCTGGGTCATCACTAGTAACCGTCGATCTAGTAAGCGTCGAAATTTTGAATCTTAAAATGCCCCTAAGCTCATGTCCCTTTTCCTGGCCCATTTTGAGTATCTAACCCGGAGATCTTGTGTAATCCCTGCAAAAGTTCAATGCTGATCCGGGAACCCTCAGTGTAAGGTTTTAAATTTGAAGAGCTCCCATTTAAACAACCCCACAAAAAGAATGGAGGCCCAATAAAAGAAATAAATACATGACACTGAATATGCCCCTCTTGGAACTGTGTTGCACAGATGGTGTAAGAAACCGTATTTGTACATTTCTGAGCACACAGGCCCTGAGTGCGGCCTAGGTGGCTATGATCGCTGAACCATAGACCCCGCTCGCGACAAAGAAACCCTTACCCATGGATCTTACAGAATACAAAAGTATTCTGACAAAGAACTCGTTTGGATGAAGAAACCTGCTGGCATGAAATTTCAGTCTTTTCAGACCTCCTTAGCATAGCTCCCTTTGCACATGGAAGGTCAGGGCCTCAAGACTTTGAAGATCCATTCAAGAAGCCTGGAATGTCCTGGCCATGGATGGCCCTATAATATCCTCCCTAATCAGTGCCCCTGTGGCCTATGTGCCACCTCTGTAATAGGTAAGCCCCTTTTATGCATCTTCCATAGCTTGGAACTCTCAGGATGTGACCCCTTCCTTGAACAGTACTGCTTGGGTGTTAAACTGTGTGATATGGCTCCCCTTCATCATCTACCCAACCGATCGCGTTTATCACTACGACCTGTAGCCCCCGACAAAGAATCTTCTGAGTACCGACGTACCTCTTTGCAGACTTCTTCGTTTGGGCCCTCTAAACGTGTAGCGTCCGTTCGTTAACTCTCTGGGTGTGAACTCTCAATATCGTGACGACGGCTCGCATGTCGCCCCTTGGGCCTCTGACTTTCCTGTAAGTGCACTTTTATGAGCATAGCTACTCTGATTCCAAAGGAACCCGTTCAAATACAACGACTGTAACTCTGTGAAATCACAGATAATGCGCCAGACAACGAGCCCTCATCTGGGTGGACCCACACTGAGAATGGGAGACATCTTAGTGCTAATGCCAGTGAGCATCAGCATCTGGATGTGGCCCATGCCGAGGAAAACTCGTGACTGTGAGCCTCCTGAACCTGACCTCTCTGGGTCATCACTAGTAACCGTGGATCTAGTAAGAGTCGAAATTTTGAATCTTAAAATGCCCCCAAGCTCATGACCCTTTTCCTGGCCCATTTTGAGTATCTAACCTGGAGATCTTGTGTAATCCCCGCAAAAGTTCAATGCTGAGCCGGGAACCCTCAGTGTAAAGTTTTAAATTTGAAGAGCTCCCATTTAAACGACCCCCCAAAAAGAATGGAGGCCCAATAAAAGAAATAAATACATGACACTGAATATGCCCCTCTTGGAACTGTGTTGCACAGATGGTGTAAGAAACCGTATTTGTACATTTCTGAGCACACAGGCCCTGAGTGCGGCCTAGGTGGCTATGATGGTTGAACCATAGACCCCGCTCGCGACAAAGAAACCCTTACCCATGGATCTTACAGAATACAAAAGTATTCTGACAAAGAACTCGTTTGGATGAAGAAACCTGCTGGCATGGAATTTCAGTCTCTTCAGACCTCCTTAGCATAGCTCACTCTGAACATGGAAGGTCAGGGCCTCAAGACTTTGAAGATCCATTCAAGAAGCCTGGAATGTCCTGGCCATGGATGGCCCTATAATATCCTCCCTAATCAGTGTCCCTGTGGCCTATGTGCCACCTCTGTAATAGGTAAGCCCCTTTTATGCATCTTCCATAGCTTGGAACTCTCAGGATGTGACCCCTTCCTCGAACTGTACTGCTTGGGTGTTAAACTGCGTGATATGGCTCCCCTTCATCATCTACCCAACCGATCGCGTTTATCACCACGCCCTGTAGCCCCCGACAAAGAATCTTCTGAGTACCGACGTACCTCTTTGCAGACTTCTTCGTTTGGGCCCTCTAAACGTGTAGCGTCCGTTCGTTAACTCTCTGGGTGTGAACTCTCAATACCGTGACGATGGCTCGCACGTCGCCCCTTGGGCCTGTGACTTTCCTGTAAGTGCACTTTTATGAGCATAGATGCTCTGATTTCAAAGGAACCTGTTCAAATACAACGACTGTAACTCTGTGAAATCACAGAAAATGCGCCAGACCACGAGCCCTCATCTGGGTGGACCCACCCTGAGAATGGGAGACATCTTAGTGCTAATGCCAGTGAGCATCAGCATCTGGATATGGCCCATGCCGAGCAAAACTCGTGACTGTGAGCCTCCTGAACCTGACCTCTCTGGGTCATCACTAGTAACCGTGGATCTAGTAAGCGTCGAAATTTTGAATCTTAAAATGTCCCCAAGCTCATGACCCTTTTCCTGGCCCATTTTGAGTATCTAACCCGGAGATCTTGTGTAATCCCTGCAAAAGTTCAATGCTGAGCCGGGAACTCTCAGTATGAAGTTTTAAATTTGAAGAGCTCCCATTTAAACGACCCACCAAAAAGAATGGAGGTCCAATAAAAGAAATAAATACATGACACTGAATATGCCCCTCTTGGACCTGTGTTGCACAGATGGTGTAAGAAACCGTATTTGTACATTTCTGATCACACAGGCCCTGAGTGCGGCCTAGGTGGCTATGATCGCTGAACCATAGACCCCGCTCGCGACAAAGAAACCCTTTCCCATGGATCTTACAGAACACAAAAGTATTCTGACAAAGAATTCACTTGGATGAAGAAACCTGCTGGCATGGAATTTCAGTCTTTTCAGACCTCCTTAGCATAGCTCCCTCTGAACATGGAAGGTCAGGGCCTCAAGACTTTGAAGATCCATTCAAGAAGCCTGGAATGTCCTGGCCATGGATGGCCCTATAATATCCTCCCTAATCAGTGCCCCTGTGGCCTATGTGCCACCTCTGTAATAGGTAAGCCCCTTTTATGCATCTTCCATAGCTTGGAACTCTCAGGATGTGACCCCTTCCTGGAACTGTACTGCTTGGGTGTTAAACTGCGTGATATGGCTCCCCTTCATCATCTACCCAACCGATCGCGTTTATCACCACGCCCTGTAGCCCCCAACAAAGAATCTTCTGAGTACCGACGTACCTCTTTGCAGACTTCTTCGTTTGGGCCCTCTAAACGTGTAGCGTCCGTTCGTTAACTCTGGGTGTGAACTCTCAATACCGTGACGATGGCTCGCACGTCGCCCCTTGGGCCTGTGACTTTCCTATAAGTGCACTTTTATGAGCATGGATGCTCTGATTTCAAAAGAACCTGTTCAAATACAACGACTGTAACTCTGTGAAATCACAGAAAATGCGCCAGACCACGAGCCCTCATCTGGGTGGACCCACCCTGAGAATGGGAGACATCTTAGTGCTAATGCCAGTGAGCATCAGCATCTGGATGTGGCCCATGCCGAGCAAAACTGGTGACTGTGAGCCTCCTGAACCTGACCTCTCTGGGTCATCACTAGTAACCGTGGATCTAGTAAGCGTCGAAATTTTGAATCTTAAAATGTCCCCAAGCTCATGACCCTTTTCCTGGCCCATGTTGAGTATCTAACCCGGAGATCTTGTGTAATCCCTGCAAAAGTTCAATGCTGAGCCGGGAACCCTCAGTGTAAAGTTTTAAATTTGAAAAGCTCCCATTTAAACGACCCACCAAAAAGAATGGAGGTCCAATAAAAGAAATAAATACATGACACTGAATATGCCCCTCTTGGACCTGTGTTGCACAGATGGTGTAAGAAACCGTATTTGTACATTTCTGATCACACAGGCCCTGAGTGCGGCCTAGGTGGCTATGATCGCTGAACCATAGACCCCGCTCGCGACAAAGAAACCCTTTCCCATGGATCTTAGAGAACACAAAAGTATTCTGACAAAGAACTCATTTGGATGAAGAAACCTGCTGGCATGGAATTTCAGTCTCTTCAGACCTCCTTAGCATAGCTCCCTCTGAACATGGAAGGTCAGGGCCTCAAGACTTTGAAGATCCATTCAAGAAGCCTGGAATGTCCTGGCCATGGATGGCCCTATAATATCCTCCCTAATCAGTGCCCCTGTGGCCTATGTGCCACCTCTGTAATAGGTAAGCCCCTTTTATGCATCTTCCATAGCTTGGAACTCTCAGGATGTGACCCCTTCCTGGAACTGTACTGCTTGGGTGTTAAACTGCGTGATATGGCTCCCCTTCATCATCTACCCAAGCGATCGCGTTTATCACCACGCCCTGTAGCCCCCGACAAAGAATCTTCTGAGTACCGACGTACCTCTTTGCAGACTTCTTCGTTTGGGCCCTCTAAACGTGTAGCGTCCGTTCGTTAACTCTCTGGGTGTGAACTCTCAATACCGTGACGATGGCTCGCACGTCGCCCCTTGGGCCTGTGACTTTCCTGTAAGTGCACTTTTATGAGCATGGATGCTCTGATTTCAAAGGAACCCGTTCAAATACAACGACTGTAACTCTGTGAAATCACAGAAAATGCGCCAGACCACGAGCCCTCATCTGGGTGGACCCACCCTGAGAATGGGAGACATCTTAGTGCTAATGCCAGTGAGCATCAGCATCTGGATGTGGCCCATGCCGAGCAAAACTCGTGACTGTGAGCCTCCTGAACCTGACCTCTCTGGGTCATCACTAGTAACCGTGGATCTAGTAAGCGTCGAAATTTTGAATCTTAAAATGCCCCCAAGCTCATGACCCTTTTCCTGGCCCATTTTGAGTATCTAACCCGGAGATCTTGTGTAATCCCTGCAAAAGTTCAATGCTGAGCCGGGAACCCTCAGTGTAAGGTTTTAAATTTGAAGAGCTCCCATTTAAACAACCCCACAAAAAGAATGAAGGCCCAATAAAAGAAATAAATACATGACACTGAATAGGCCCCTCTTGGACCTGTGTTGCACAGATGGTGTAAGAAACCGTATTTGTACATTTCTGAGCACACAGGCCCTGAGTGCGGCCTAGGTGGCTATGATCGCTGAACCATAGACCCCGCTCGCTACAAAGAAACCCTTACCCATGGATCTTACAGAATACAAAAGTATTCTGACAAAGAACTCGTTTGGATGAAGAAACCTGCTGGCATGGAATTTCAGTCTCTTCAGACCTCCTTAGCATAGCTCCCTCTGAACATGGAAGGTCAGGGCCTCAAGACTTTGAAGATCCATTCAAGAAGCCTGGAATGTCCTGGCCATGGATGGCCCTATAATATCCTCCCTAATCAGTGCCCCTGTGGCCTATGTGCCACCTCTGTAATAGGTAAGCCCCTTTTATGCATCTTTCATAGCTTGGAACTCTCAGGATGTGACCCCTTCCTGGAACTGTACTGCTTGGGTGTTAAACTGCGTGATATGGCTCCCCTTCATCATCTACCCAACCGATCGCGTTTATCACCACGCCCTGTAGACCCCGACAAAGAATCTTCTGAGTACCGACGTACCTCTTTGCAGACTTCTTCGTTTGGGCCCTCTAAACGTGTAGGGTCCGTTCGTTAACTCTCTGGGTGTGAACTCCCAATACCGTGACGATGGCTCGCACGTCGCCCCTTGGGCCTGTGACTTTCCTGTAAGTGCACTTTTATGAGCATGGATGCTCTGATTTCAAAGGAACCTGTTCAAATACAACGACTGTAACTCTGTGAAATCACAGAAAATGCGCCAGACCACGAGCCCTCATCTGGGTGGACCCACCCTGAGAATGGGAGACATCTTAGTGCTAATGCCAGTGAGCATCAGCATCTGGATATGGCCCATGCCGAGCAAAACTGGTGACTGTGAGCCTCCTGAACCTGACCTCTCTGGGTCATCACTAGTAACCGTGGATCTAGTAAGCGTCGAAATTTTGAATCTTAAAATGTCCCAAAGCTCATGACCCTTTTCCTGGCCCATTTTGAGTATCTAACCCGGAGATCTTGTGTAATCCCTGCAAAAGTTCAATGCTGAGCCGGGAACTCTCAGTGTAAGGTTTTAAATTTGAAGAGCTCCCATTTAAACAACCCCACAAAAAGAATGAAGGCCCAATAAAAGAAATAAATACATGACACTGAATAGGCCCCTCTTGGACCTGTGTTGCACAGATGGTGTAAGAAACCGTATTTGTACATTTCTGAGCACACAGGCCCTGAGTGCGGCCTAGGTGGCTATGATCGCTGAACCATAGACCCCGCTCGCTACAAAGAAACCCTTACCCATGGATCTTACAGAATACAAAAGTATTCTGACAAAGAACTCGTTTGGATGAAGAAACCTGCTGGCATGGAATTTCAGTCTCTTCAGACCTCCTTAGCATAGCTCCCTCTGAACATGGAAGGTCAGGGCCTCAAGACTTTGAAGATCCATTCAAGAAGCCTGGAATGTCCTGGCCATGGATGGCCCTATAATATCCTCCCTAATCAGTGCCCCTGTGGCCTATGTGCCACCTCTGTAATAGGTAAGCCCCTTTTATGCATCTTTCATAGCTTGGAACTCTCAGGATGTGACCCCTTCCTGGAACTGTACTGCTTGGGTGTTAAACTGCGTGATATGGCTCCCCTTCATCATCTACCCAACCGATCGCGTTTATCACCACGCCCTGTAGACCCCGACAAAGAATCTTCTGAGTACCGACGTACCTCTTTGCAGACTTCTTCGTTTGGGCCCTCTAAACGTGTAGGGTCCGTTCGTTAACTCTCTGGGTGTGAACTCCCAATACCGTGACGATGGCTCGCACGTCGCCCCTTGGGCCTGTGACTTTCCTGTAAGTGCACTTTTATGAGCATGGATGCTCTGATTTCAAAGGAACCTGTTCAAATACAACGACTGTAACTCTGTGAAATCACAGAAAATGCGCCAGACCACGAGCCCTCATCTGGGTGGACCCACCCTGAGAATGGGAGACATCTTAGTGCTAATGCCAGTGAGCATCAGCATCTGGATATGGCCCATGCCGAGCAAAACTGGTGACTGTGAGCCTCCTGAACCTGACCTCTCTGGGTCATCACTAGTAACCGTGGATCTAGTAAGCGTCGAAATTTTGAATCTTAAAATGTCCCAAAGCTCATGACCCTTTTCCTGGCCCATTTTGAGTATCTAACCCGGAGATCTTGTGTAATCCCTGCAAAAGTTCAATGCTGAGCCGGGAACTCTCAGTGTAAAGTTTTAAATTTGAAGAGCTCCCATTTAAACGACCCACCAAAAAGAATGCAGGTCCAATAAAAGAAATAAATACATGACACTGAATATGCCCCTCTTGGACCTGTGTTGCACAGATGGTGTAAGAAACCGTATTTGTACATTTCTGATCACACAGGCCCTGAGTGCGGCCTAGGTGGCTATGATCGCTGAACCATAGACCCCGCTCGCGACAAAGAAACCCTTACCCATGGATCTTACAGAATACAAAAGTATTCTGACAAAGAACTCGTTTGGATGAAGAAACCTGCTGGCATGGAATTTCAGTCTCTTCAGACCTCCTTAGCATAGCTCCCTCTGAACATGGAAGGTCAGGGCCTCAAGACTTTGAAGATCCATTCAAGAAGCCTGGAATGTCCTGGCCATGGATGGCCCTATAATATCCTCCCTAATCAGTGCCCCTGTGGCCTATGTGCCACCTCTGTAATAGGTAAGCCCCTTTTATGCATCTTCCATAGCTTGGAACTCTCAGGATGTGACCCCTTCCTGGAACTGTACTGCTTGGGTGTTAAACTGCGTGATATGGCTCCCCTTCATCATCTACCCAAGCGATCGCGTTTATCACCACGCCCTGTAGCCCCCGACAAAGAATCTTCTGAGTACCGACGTACCTCTTTGCAGACTTCTTCGTTTGGGCCCTCTAAACGTGTAGTGTCCGTTCGTTAACTCTCTGGGTGTGAACTCTCAATACCGTGACGATGGCTCGCACGTCGCCCCTTGGGCCTGTGACTTTCCTGTAAGTGCACTTTTATGAGCATGGATGCTCTGATTTCAAAGGAACCCGTTCAAATACAACGACTGTAACTCTGTGAAATCACAGAAAATGCGCCAGACCATGAGCCCTCATCTGGGTGGACCCACCCTGAGAATGGGAGACATCTTAGTGCTAATGCCAGTGAGCATCAGCATCTGGATGTGGCCCATGCCGAGCAAAACTCGTGACTGTGAGCCTCCTGAACCTGACCTCTCTGGGTCATCACTAGTAACCGTGGATCTAGTAAGCGTCGAAATTTTGAATCTTAAAATGCCCCCAAGCTCATGTCCCTTTTCCTGGCCCATTTTGAGTATCTAACCCGGAGATCTTGTGTAATCCCTGCAAAAGTTCAATGCTGAGCCGGGAACCCTCAGTGTAAGGTTTTAAATTTGAAGAGCTCCCATTTAAACGACCCCACAAAAAGAATGAAGGCCCAATAAAAGAAATAAATACATGACACTGAATAGGCCCCTCTTGGACCTGTGTTGCACAGATGGTGTAAGAAACCGTATTTGTACATTTCTGAGCACACAGGCCCTGAGTGCGGCCTAGGTGGCTATGATCGCTGAACCATAGACCCGGCTCGCGACAAAGAAACCCTTACCCATGGATCTTACAGAATACAAAAGTATTCTGACAAAGAACTCGTTTGGATGAAGAAACCTGCTGGCATGGAATTTCAGTCTCTTCAGACCTCCTTAGCATAGCTCCCTCTGAACATGGAAGGTCAGGGCCTCAAGACTTTGAAGATCCATTCAAGAAGCCTGGAATGTCCTGGCCATGGATGGCCCTATAATATCCTCCCTAATCAGTGCCCCTGTGGCCTATGTGCCACCTCTGTAATAGGTAAGCCCCTTTTATGCATCTTTCATAGCTTGGAACTCTCAGGATGTGACCCCTTCCTGGAACTGTACTGCTTGGGTGTTAAACTGCGTGATATGGCTCCCGTTCATCATCTACCCAACCGATCGCGTTTATCACCACGCCCTGTAGACCCCGACAAAGAATCTTCTGAGTACCGACGTACCTCTTTGCAGACTTCTTCGTTTGGGCCCTCTAAACGTGTAGGGTCCGTTCGTTAACTCTCTGGGTGTGAACTCCCAATACCGTGACGATGGCTCGCACGTCGCCCCTTGGGCCTGTGACTTTCCTGTAAGTGCACTTTTATGAGCATGGATGCTCTGATTTCAAAGGAACCTGTTCAAATACAACGACTGTAACTCTGTGAAATCACAGAAAATGCGCCAGACCACGAGCCCTCATCTGGGTGGACCCACCCTGAGAATGGGAGACATCTTAGTGCTAATGCCAGTGAGCATCAGCATCTGGATATGGCCCATGCCGAGCAAAACTCGTGACTGTGAGCCTCCTGAACCTGACCTCTCTGGGTCATCACTAGTAACCGTGGATCTAGTAAGCGTCGAAATTTTGAATCTTAAAATGTCCCAAAGCTCATGACCCTTTTCCTGGCCCATTTTGAGTATCTAACCCGGAGATCTTGTGTAATCCCTGCAAAAGTTCAATGCTGAGCCGGGAACTCTCAGTGTAAAGTTTTAAATTTGAAGAGCTCCCATTTAAACGACCCACCAAAAAGAATGCAGGTCCAATAAAAGAAATAAATACATGACACTGAATATGCCCCTCTTGGACCTGTGTTGCACAGATGGTGTAAGAAACCGTATTTGTACATTTCTGATCACACAGGCCCTGAGTGCGGCCTAGGTGGCTATGATCGCTGAACCATAGACCCCGCTCGCGACAAAGAAACCCTTACCCATGGATCTTACAGAATACAAAAGTATTCTGACAAAGAACTCGTTTGGATGAAGAAACCTGCTGGCATGGAATTTCAGTCTCTTCAGACCTCCTTAGCATAGCTCCCTCTGAACATGGAAGGTCAGGGCCTCAAGACTTTGAAGATCCATTCAAGAAGCCTGGAATGTCCTGGCCATGGATGGCCCTATAATATCCTCCCTAATCAGTGCCCCTGTGGCCTATGTGCCACCTCTGTAATAGGTAAGCACCTTTTATGCATCTTCCATAGCTTGGAACTCTCAGGATGTGACCCCTTCCTGGAACTGTACTGCTTGGGTGTTAAACTGCGTGATATGGCTCCCCTTCATCATCTACCCAAGCGATCGCGTTTATCACCACGCCCTGTAGCCCCCGACAAAGAATCTTCTGAGTACCGACGTACCTCTTTGCAGACTTCTTCGTTTGGGCCCTCTAAACGTGTAGCGTCCGTTCGTTAACTCTCTGGGTGTGAACTCTCAATACCGTGACGATGGCTCACACGTCGCCCCTTGGGCCTGTGACTTTCCTGTAAGTGCACTTTTATGAGCATGGATGCTCTGATTTCAAAGGAACCCGTTCAAATACAACGACTGTAACTCTGTGAAATCACAGAAAATGCGCCAGACCACAAGCCCTCATCTGGGTGGACCCACCCTGAGAATGGGAGACATCTTAGTGCTAATGCCAGTGAGCATCAGCATCTGGATGTGGCCCATGCCGAGCAAAACTCGTGACTGTGAGCCTCCTGAACCTGACCTCTCTGGGTCATCACTAGTAACCGTGGATCTAGTAAGCGTCGAAATTTTGAATCTTAAAATGCCCCCAAGCTCATGTCCCTTTTCCTGGCCCATTTTGAGTATCTAACCCGGAGATCTTGTGTAATCCCTGCAAAAGTTCAATGCTGAGCCGGGAACCCTCAGTGTAAGGTTTTAAATTTGAAGAGCTCCCATTTAAACAACCCCACAAAAAGAATGAAGGCCCAATAAAAGAAAGAAATACATGACACTGAATAGGCCCCTCTTGGACCTGTGTTGCACAGATGGTGTAAGAAACCGTATTTGTACATTTCTGAGCACACAGGCCCTGAGTGCGGCCTAGGTGGCTATGATCGCTGAACCATAGACCCGGCTCGCGACAAAGAAACCCTTACCCATGGATCTTACAGAATACAAAAGTATTCTGACAAAGAACTCGTTTGGATGAAGAAACCTGCTGGCATGGAATTTCAATCTCTTCAGACCTCCTTAGCATAGCTCCCTCTGAACATGGAAGGTCAGGGCCTCAAGACTTTGAAGATCCATTCAAGAAGCCTGGAATGTCCTGGCCATGGATGGCCCTATAATATCCTCCCTAATCAGTGCCCCTGTGGCCTATGTGCCACCTCTGTAATAGGTAAGCCCCTTTTATGCATCTTCCATAGCTTGGAACTCTCAGGATGTGACCCCTTCCTGGAACTGTACTGCTTGGGTGTTAAACTGCGTGATATGGCTCCCCTTCATCATCTACCCAACCGATCGCGTTTATCAGCACGACCTGTAGCCCCCGACAAAGAATCTTCTGAGTACCGACGTACCTCTTTGCAGACTTCTTCGTTTGGGCCCTCTAAACGTGTAGCGTCCGTTCGTTAACTCTCTGGGTGTGAACTCTCAATACCGTGACGATGGCTCGCACGTCGCCCCTTGGGCCTGTGACTTTCCTGTAAGTGCACTTTTATGAGCATGGATGCTCTGATTTCAAAGGAACCCGTTCAAATACAACGACTGTAACTCTGTGAAATCACAGAAAATGCGCCAGACAACGAGCCCTCATCTGGGTGGACCCACACTGAGAATGGGAGACATCTTAGTGCTAATGCCAGTGAGCATCAGCATCTGGATATGGCCCATGCCGAGCAAAACTCGTGACTGTGAGCCTCCTGAACCTGACCTCTCTGGGTCATCACTAGTAACCGTGGATCTAGTAAGCGTCGAAATTTTGAATCTTAAAATGTCCCAAAGCTAATGACCCTTTTCCTGGCCCATTTTGAGTATCTAACCCGGAGATCTTGTGTAATCCCTGCAAAAGTTCAATGCTGAGCCGGGAACTCTCAGTGTAAAGTTTTAAATTTGAAGAGCTCCCATTTAAACGACCCACCAAAAAGAATGCAGGTCCAATAAAAGAAATAAATACATGACACTGAATATGCCCCTCTTGGACCTGTGTTGCACAGATGGTGTAAGAAACCGTATTTGTACATTTCTGATCACACAGGCCCTGAGTGCGGCCTAGGTGGCTATGATCGCTGAACCATAGACCCCGCTCGCGACAAAGAAACCCTTTCCCATGGATCTTACAGAACACAAAAGTATTCTGACAAAGAATTCACTTGGATGAAGAAACCTGCTGGCATGGAATTTCAGTCTCTTCAGACCTCCTTAGCATAGCTCCCTCTGAACATGAAAGGTCAGGGCCTCAAGACTTTGAAGATCCATTCAAGAAGCCTGGAATGTCCTGGCCATGGATGGCCCTATAATATCCTCCCTAATCAGTGCCCCTGTGTCCTATGTGCCACCTCTGTAATAGGTAAGCCCCTTTTATGCATCTTTCATAGCTTGGAACTCTCAGGATGTGACCCCTTCCTGGAACTGTACTGCTTGGGTGTTAAACTGCGTGATATGGCTCCCCTTCATCATCTACCCAACCGATCGCGTTTATCACCACGCCCTGTAGCCCCCAACAAAGAATCTTCTGAGTACCGACGTACCTCTTTGCAGACTTCTTCGTTTGGGCCCTCTAAACGTGTAGCGTCCGTTCGTTAACTCTGGGTGTGAACTCTCAATACCGTGACGATGGCTCGCACGTCGCCCCTTGGGCCTGTGACTTTCCTGTAAGTGCACTTTTATGAGCATGGATGCTCTGATTTCAAAAGAACCTGTTCAAACACAACGACTGTAACTCTGTGAAATCACAGAAAATGCGCCAGACAACGAGCCCTCATCTGGGTGGACCCACCCTGAGAATGGGAGACATCTTAGTGCTAATGCCAGTGAGCATCAGCATCTGGATGTGGCCCATGCCGAGAAAAACTGGTGACTGTGAGCCTCCTGAACCTGACCTCTCTGGGTCATCACTAGTAACCGTGGATCTAGTAAGCGTCGAAATTTTGAATCTTAAAATGTCCCCAAGCTCATGACCCTTTTCCTGGCCCATTTTGAGTATCTAACCCGGAGATCTTGTGTAATCCCTGCAAAAGTTCAATGCTGATCCGGGAACCCTCAGTGTAAAGTTTTAAATTTGAAGAGCTCCCATTTAAACCACCCCACCAAAAGAATGAAGGCCCAATAAAAGAAATAAATACATGACACTGAATAGGCCCCTCTTGGACCAATGTTGCACAGATGGTGTAAGAAACCGTATTTGTACATTTCTGAGCACACAGGCCCTGAGTGCGGCCTAGGTGGCTATGATCGCTGAACCATAGACCCCGCTCGCGACAAAGAAACCCTTTCCCATGGATCTTACAGAACACAAAAGTATTCTGACAAAGAACTCATTTGGATGAAGAAACCTGCTGGCATGGAATTTCAGTCTCTTCAGAACTCCTTAGCATAGCTCCCTCTGAACATGGAAGGTCAGGGCCTCAAGACTTTGAAGATCCATTCAAGAAGCCTGGAATGTCCTGGCCATGGATGGCCCTATAATATCCTCCCTAATCAGTGCCCCTGTGGCCTATGTGCCACCTCTGTAATAGGTAATCCCCTTTTATGCATCTTCCATAGCTTGGAACTCTCAGGATGTGACCCCTTCCTGCAACTGTACTGCTTGGGTGTTAAACTGCGTGATATGGCTCCCCTTCATCATCTACCCAAGCGATCGCGTTTATCACCACGCCCTGTAGCCCCCGACAAAGAATCTTCTGAGTACCGACGTACCTCTTTGCACACTTCTTCGTTTGGGCCCTCTAAACGTGTAGCGTCCGTTCGTTAACTCTCGGGGTGTGAACTCTCAATACCGTGACGATGGCTCGCACGTCGCCCCTTGGGACTGTGATTTTCCTGTAAGTGCACTTTTATGAGCATGGATGCTCTGATTTCAAAGGAACCTGTTCAAATACAACGACTGTAACTCTGTGAAATCACAGAAAATGCGCCAGACCACGAGCCCTCATCTGGGTGGACCCACCCTGAGAATGGGAGACATCTTAGTGCTAATGCCAGTGAGCATCAGCATCTGGATGTGGCCCATGCCGAGGAAAACTCGTGACTGTGAGCCTCCTGAACCTGACCTCTCTGGGTCATCACTAGTAACCGTGGATCTAGTAAGCGTCGAAATTTTGAATCTTAAAATGCCCCCAAGCTCATGACCCTTTTCCTGGCCCATTTTGAGTATCTAACCCGGAGATCTTGTGTAATCCCTGCAAAAGTTCAATGCTGGGCCGGGAACCCTCAGTGTAAAGTTTTAAATTTGAAGAGCTCCCATTTAAACGACCCCCCAAAAAGAATGGAGGCCCAATAAAAGAAATAAATACATGACACTGAATAGGCCCCTCTTGGAACTGTGTTGCACAGATGGTGTAAGAAACCGTATTTGTACATTTCTGAGCACACAGGCACTGAGTGCGGCCTAGGTGGCTATGATGGTTGAACCATAGACCCCGCTCGCGACAAAGAAACCCTTACCCATGGATCTTACAGAATACAAAAGTATTCTGACAAAGAACTCGTTTGGATGAAGAAACCTGCTGGCATGGAATTTCAGTCTCTTCAGACCTCCTTAGCATAGCTCCCTCTGAACATGGAAGGTCAGGGCCTCAAGACTTTGAAGATCCATTCAAGAAGTCTGGAATGTCCTGGCCATGGATGGCCCTATAATATCCTCCCTAATCAGTGCCCCTGTGGCCTATGTGCCACCTCTGTAATAGGTAAGCCCCTTTTATGCATCTTCCATAGCTTGGAACTCTCAGGATGTGACCCCTTCCTCGAACTGTACTGCTTGGGTGTTAAACTGCGTGATATGGCTCCCCTTCATCATCTACCCAACCAATCGCGTTTATCACCACGCCCTGTAGCCCCCGACAAAGAATCTTCTGAGTACCGACGTACCTCTTTGCAGACTTCTTCGTTTGGGCCCTCTAAACGTGTAGCGTCCGTTCGTTAACTCTCTGGGTGTGAACTCTCAATACCGTGACGATGGCTCCCACGTCGCCCCTTGGGCCTGTGACTTTCCTGTAAGTGCACTTTTATGAGCATAGATGCTCTGATTTCAAAGGAACCCGTTCAAATACAACGACTGTAACTCTGTGAAATCACAGAAAATGCGCCAGACCATGAGCCCTCATCTGGGTGGACCCACCCTGAGAATGGGAGACATCTTAGTGCTAATGCCAGTGAGCATCAGCATTTGGATGTGGCCCATGCCGAGGAAAACTCGTGACTGTGAGCCTCCTGAACCTGACCTCTCTGGTTCATCACTAGTAACCGTGGATCTAGTAAGCGTCGAAATTTTGAATCTTAAAATGTCCCCAAGCTCATGACCCTTTTCCTGGCCCATTTTGAGTATCTAACCCGGAGATCTTGTGTAATCCCTGCAAAAGTTCAATGCTGATCCGGGAACCCTCAGTGTAAAGTTTTAAATTTGAAGAGCTCCCATTTAAACCACCCCACCAAAAGAATGAAGGCCCAATAAAAGAAATAAATACATGACACTGAATAGGCCCCTCTTGGACCAATGTTGCACAGATGGTGTAAGAAACCGTATTTGTACATTTCTGAGCACACAGGCCCTGAGTGCGGCCTAGGTGGCTATGATCGCTGAACCATAGACCCCGCTCGCGACAAAGAAACCCTTACCCATGGATCTTACAGAATACAAAAGTATTCTGACAAAGAACTCGTTTGGATGAAGAAACCTGCTGGCATGGAATTTCAGTCTCTTCAGACCTCCTTAGCATAGCTCCCTCTGAACATGGAAGGTCAGGGCCTCAAGACTTTGAAGATCCATTCAAGAAGCCTGGAATGTCCTGGCCATGGATGGCCCTATAATATCCTCCCTAATCAGTGCCCCTGTGTCCTATGTGCCACCTCTGTAATAGGTAAGCCCCTTTTATGCATCTTTCATAGCTTGGAACTCTCAGGATGTGACCCCTTCCTGGAACTGTACTGCTTGGGTGTTAAACTGCGTGATATGGCTCCCCTTCATCATCTACCCAACCGATCGCGTTTATCACCACGCCCTGTAGCCCCCAACAAAGAATCTTCTGAGTACCGACGTACCTCTTTGCAGACTTCTTCGTTTGGGCCCTCTAAACGTGTAGCGTCCGTTCGTTAACTCTGGGTGTGAACTCTCAATACCGTGACGATGGCTCGCACGTCGCCCCTTGGGCCTGTGACTTTCCTGTAAGTGCACTTTTATGAGCATGGATGCTCTGATTTCAAAAGAACCTGTTCAAATACAACGACTGTAACTCTGTGAAATCACAGAAAATGCGCCAGACCACGAGCCCTCATCTGGGTGGACCCACCCTGAGAATGGGAGACATCTTAGTGCTAATGCCAGTGAGCATCAGCATCTGGATGTGGCCCATGCCGAGGTAAACTCGTGACTGTGAGCCTCCTGAACCTGAACTCTCTGGGTCATCACTAGTAACCGTGGATCTAGTAAGCGTTGAAATTTTGAATCTTAAAAAGCCGCCAAGCTCATGAACCTTTTCCTGGCCCATTTTGAGTATCTAACCCGGAGATCTTGTGTAATCCCTGCAAAAGTTCAATGCTGAGCCGGGAACCCTCAGTGTAAAGTTTTAAATTTGAAGAGCTCCCATTTAAACGACCCACCAAAAAGAATGGAGGCCCAATAAAAGAAATAAATACATGACACTGAATAGGCCCCTCTTGGAACTGTGTTGCACAGATGGTGTAAGAAACCGTATTTGTACATTTCTGAGCACACAGGCCCTGAGTGCGGCCTAGGTGGCTATGATCGCTGAACCATAGACCCCGCTCGCGACAAAGAAACCCTTACCCATGGATCTTACAGAATACAAAAGTATTCTGACAAAGAACTCGTTTGGATGAAGAAACCTGCTGGCATGGAATTTCAGTCTCTTCAGACCTCCTTAGCATAGCTCCCTCTGAACATGGAAGGTCAGGGCCTCAAGACTTTGAAGATCCATTCAAGAAGCCTGGAATGTCCTGGCCATGGATGGCCCTATAATATCCTCCCTAATCAGTGCCCCTGTGGCCTATGTGCCACCTCTGTAATAGGTAAGCCCCTTTTATGCATCTTCCATAGCTTGGAACTCTCAGGATGTGACCCCTTCCTGGAACTGTACTGCTTGGGTGTTAAACTGCGTGATATGGCTCCCCTTCATCATCTACCCAACCGATCGCGTTTATCAGCACGACCTGTAGCCCCCGACAAAGAATCTTCTGAGTACCGACGTACCTCTTTGCAGACTTCTTCGTTTGGGCCCTCTAAACGTGTAGCGTCCGTTCGTTAACTCTCTGGGTGTGAACTCTCAATACCGTGACGATTGCTCGCACGTCGCCCCTTGGGCCTGTGACTTTCCTGTAAGTGCACTTTTATGAGCATGGATGCTCTGATTTCAAAGGAACCCGTTCAAATACAACGACTGTAACTCTGTGAAATCACAGAAAATGCGCCAGACCACGAGCCCTCATCTGGGTGGACCCACCCTGAGAATGGGAGACATCTTAGTGCTAATGCCAGTGAGCATCAGCATCTGGATGTGGCCCATGCCGAGCAAAATTCGTGACTGTGAGCCTCCTGAACCTGACCTCTCTGGGTCATCACTAGTAACCGTGGATCTAGTAAGCGTCGAAATTTTGAATCTTAAAATGCCCCCAAGCTCATGACCCTTTTCCTGGCCCATTTTGAGTATCTAACCCGGAGATCTTGTGTAATCCCTGCAAAAGTTCAATGCTGAGCCGGGAACCCTCAGTGTAAAGTTTTAAATTTGAAGAGCTCCCATTTAAACGACCCCCCAAAAAGAATGGAGGCCCAATAAAAGAAATAAATACATGACACTGAATAGGCCCCTCTTGGAACTGTGTTGCACAGATGGTGTAAGAAACCGTATTTGTACATTTCTGAGCACACAGGCACTGAGTGCGGCCTAGGTGGCTATGATGGTTGAACCATAGACCCCGCTCGCGACAAAGAAACCCTTACCCATGGATCTTACAGAATACAAAAGTATTCTGACAAAGAACTCGTTTGGATGAAGAAACCTGCTGGCATGGAATTTCAGTCTCTTCAGACCTCCTTAGCATAGCTCCCTCTGAACATGGAAGGTCAGGGCCTCAAGACTTTGAAGATCCATTCAAGAAGTCTGGAATGTCCTGGCCATGGATGGCCCTATAATATCCTCCCTAATCAGTGCCCCTGTGGCCTATGTGCCACCTCTGTAATAGGTAAGCCCCTTTTATGCATCTTCCATAGCTTGGAACTCTCAGGATGTGACCCCTTCCTCGAACTGTACTGCTTGGGTGTTAAACTGCGTGATATGGCTCCCCTTCATCATCTACCCAACCAATCGCGTTTATCACCACGCCCTGTAGCCCCCGACAAAGAATCTTCTGAGTACCGACGTACCTCTTTGCAGACTTCTTCGTTTGGGCCCTCTAAACGTGTAGCGTCCGTTCGTTAACTCTCTGGGTGTGAACTCTCAATACCGTGACGATGGCTCCCACGTCGCCCCTTGGGCCTGTGACTTTCCTGTAAGTGCACTTTTATGAGCATAGATGCTCTGATTTCAAAGGAACCCGTTCAAATACAACGACTGTAACTCTGTGAAATCACAGAAAATGCGCCAGACCATGAGCCCTCATCTGGGTGGACCCACCCTGAGAATGGGAGACATCTTAGTGCTAATGCCAGTGAGCATCAGCATTTGGATGTGGCCCATGCCGAGGAAAACTCGTGACTGTGAGCCTCCTGAACCTGACCTCTCTGGTTCATCACTAGTAACCGTGGATCTAGTAAGCGTCGAAATTTTGAATCTTAAAATGTCCCCAAGCTCATGACCCTTTTCCTGGCCCATTTTGAGTATCTAACCCGGAGATCTTGTGTAATCCCTGCAAAAGTTCAATGCTGATCCGGGAACCCTCAGTGTAAAGTTTTAAATTTGAAGAGCTCCCATTTAAACCACCCCACCAAAAGAATGAAGGCCCAATAAAAGAAATAAATACATGACACTGAATAGGCCCCTCTTGGACCAATGTTGCACAGATGGTGTAAGAAACCGTATTTGTACATTTCTGAGCACACAGGCCCTGAGTGCGGCCTAGGTGGCTATGATCGCTGAACCATAGACCCCGCTCGCGACAAAGAAACCCTTACCCATGGATCTTACAGAATACAAAAGTATTCTGACAAAGAACTCGTTTGGATGAAGAAACCTGCTGGCATGGAATTTCAGTCTCTTCAGACCTCCTTAGCATAGCTCCCTCTGAACATGGAAGGTCAGGGCCTCAAGACTTTGAAGATCCATTCAAGAAGCCTGGAATGTCCTGGCCATGGATGGCCCTATAATATCCTCCCTAATCAGTGCCCCTGTGTCCTATGTGCCACCTCTGTAATAGGTAAGCCCCTTTTATGCATCTTTCATAGCTTGGAACTCTCAGGATGTGACCCCTTCCTGGAACTGTACTGCTTGGGTGTTAAACTGCGTGATATGGCTCCCCTTCATCATCTACCCAACCGATCGCGTTTATCACCACGCCCTGTAGCCCCCAACAAAGAATCTTCTGAGTACCGACGTACCTCTTTGCAGACTTCTTCGTTTGGGCCCTCTAAACGTGTAGCGTCCGTTCGTTAACTCTGGGTGTGAACTCTCAATACCGTGACGATGGCTCGCACGTCGCCCCTTGGGCCTGTGACTTTCCTGTAAGTGCACTTTTATGAGCATGGATGCTCTGATTTCAAAAGAACCTGTTCAAACACAACGACTGTAACTCTGTGAAATCACAGAAAATGCGCCAGACAACGAGCCCTCATCTGGGTGGACCCACCCTGAGAATGGGAGACATCTTAGTGCTAATGCCAGTGAGCATCAGCATCTGGATGTGGCCCATGCCGAGAAAAACTGGTGACTGTGAGCCTCCTGAACCTGACCTCTCTGGGTCATCACTAGTAACCGTGGATCTAGTAAGCGTCGAAATTTTGAATCTTAAAATGTCCCCAAGCTCATGACCCTTTTCCTGGCCCATGTTGAGTATCTAACCCGGAGATCTTGTGTAATCCCTGCAAAAGTTCAATGCTGAGCCGGGAACCCTCAGTGTAAAGTTTTAAATTTGAAGAGCTCCCATTTAAACGACCCACCAAAAAGAATGGAGGTCCAATAAAAGAAATAAATACATGACACTGAATATGACCCTCTTGGACCTGTGTTGCACAGATGGTGTAAGAAACCGTATTTGTACATTTCTGATCACACAGGCCCTGAGTGCGGCCTAGGTGGCTATGATCGCTGAACCATAGACCCCGCTCGCGACAAAGAAACCCTTTCCCATGGATCTTACAGAACACAAAAGTATTCTGACAAAGAACTCATTTGGATGAAGAAACCTGCTGGCATGGAATTTCAGTCTCTTCAGAACTCCTTAGCATAGCTCCCTCTGAACATGGAAGGTCAGGGCCTCAAGACTTTGAAGATCCATTCAAGAAGCCTGGAATGTCCTGGCCATGGATGGCCCTATAATATCCTCCCTAATCAGTGCCCCTGTGGCCTATGTGCCACCTCTGTAATAGGTAATCCCCTTTTATGCATCTTCCATAGCTTGGAACTCTCAGGATGTGACCCCTTCCTGCAACTGTACTGCTTGGGTGTTAAACTGCGTGATATGGCTCCCCTTCATCATCTACCCAAGCGATCGCGTTTATCACCACGCCCTGTAGCCCCCGACAAAGAATCTTCTGAGTACCGACGTACCTCTTTGCACACTTCTTCGTTTGGGCCCTCTAAACGTGTAGCGTCCGTTCGTTAACTCTCGGGGTGTGAACTCTCAATACCGTGACGATGGCTCGCACGTCGCCCCTTGGGACTGTGATTTTCCTGTAAGTGCACTTTTATGAGCATGGATGCTCTGATTTCAAAGGAACCTGTTCAAATACAACGACTGTAACTCTGTGAAATCACAGAAAATGCGCCAGACCACGAGCCCTCATCTGGGTGGACCCACCCTGAGAATGGGAGACATCTTAGTGCTAATGCCAGTGAGCATCAGCATCTGGATGTGGCCCATGCCGAGGAAAACTCGTGACTGTGAGCCTCCTGAACCTGACCTCTCTGGGTCATCACTAGTAACCGTGGATCTAGTAAGCGTCGAAATTTTGAATCTTAAAATGCCCCCAAGCTCATGACCCTTTTCCTGGCCCATTTTGAGTATCTAACCCGGAGATCTTGTGTAATCCCTGCAAAAGTTCAATGCTGGGCCGGGAACCCTCAGTGTAAAGTTTTAAATTTGAAGAGCTCCCATTTAAACGACCCCCCAAAAAGAATGGAGGCCCAATAAAAGAAATAAATACATGACACTGAATAGGCCCCTCTTGGAACTGTGTTGCACAGATGGTGTAAGAAACCGTATTTGTACATTTCTGAGCACACAGGCACTGAGTGCGGCCTAGGTGGCTATGATGGTTGAACCATAGACCCCGCTCGCGACAAAGAAACCCTTACCCATGGATCTTACAGAATACAAAAGTATTCTGACAAAGAACTCGTTTGGATGAAGAAACCTGCTGGCATGGAATTTCAGTCTCTTCAGACCTCCTTAGCATAGCTCCCTCTGAACATGGAAGGTCAGGGCCTCAAGACTTTGAAGATCCATTCAAGAAGTCTGGAATGTCCTGGCCATGGATGGCCCTATAATATCCTCCCTAACCAGTGCCCCTGTGGCCTATGTGCCACCTCTGTAATAGGTAAGCCCCTTTTATGCATCTTCCATAGCTTGGAACTCTCAGGATGTACCCCTTCCTCGAACTGTACTGCTTGGGTGTTAAACTGCGTGATATGGCTCCCCTTCATCATCTACCCAACCAATCGCGTTTATCACCACGCCCTGTAGCCCCCGACAAAGAATCTTCTGAGTACCGACGTACCTCTTTGCAGACTTCTTCGTTTGGGCCCTCTAAACGTGTAGCGTCCGTTCGTTAACTCTCTGGGTGTGAACTCTCAATACCGTGACGATGGCTCCCACGTCGCCCCTTGGGCCTGTGACTTTCCTGTAAGTGCACTTTTATGAGCATAGATGCTCTGATTTCAAAGGAACCCGTTCAAATACAACGACTGTAACTCTGTGAAATCACAGAAAATGCGCCAGACCATGAGCCCTCATCTGGGTGGACCCACCCTGAGAATGGGAGACATCTTAGTGCTAATGCCAGTGAGCATCAGCATTTGGATGTGGCCCATGCCGAGGAAAACTCGTGACTGTGAGCCTCCTGAACCTGACCTCTCTGGTTCATCACTAGTAACCGTGGATCTAGTAAGCGTCGAAATTTTGAATCTTAAAATGTCCCCAAGCTCATGACCCTTTTCCTGGCCCATTTTGAGTATCTAACCCGGAGATCTTGTGTAATCCCTGCAAAAGTTCAATGCTGATCCGGGAACCCTCAGTGTAAAGTTTTAAATTTGAAGAGCTCCCATTTAAACCACCCCACCAAAAGAATGAAGGCCCAATAAAAGAAATAAATACATGACACTGAATAGGCCCCTCTTGGACCAATGTTGCACAGATGGTGTAAGAAACCGTATTTGTACATTTCTGAGCACACAGGCCCTGAGTGCGGCCTAGGTGGCTATGATCGCTGAACCATAGACCCCGCTCGCGACAAAGAAACCCTTACCCATGGATCTTACAGAATACAAAAGTATTCTGACAAAGAACTCGTTTGGATGAAGAAACCTGCTGGCATGGAATTTCAGTCTCTTCAGACCTCCTTAGCATAGCTCCCTCTGAACATGGAAGGTCAGGGCCTCAAGACTTTGAAGATCCATTCAAGAAGCCTGGAATGTCCTGGCCATGGATGGCCCTATAATATCCTCCCTAATCAGTGCCCCTGTGTCCTATGTGCCACCTCTGTAATAGGTAAGCCCCTTTTATGCATCTTTCATAGCTTGGAACTCTCAGGATGTGACCCCTTCCTGGAACTGTACTGCTTGGGTGTTAAACTGCGTGATATGGCTCCCCTTCATCATCTACCCAACCGATCGCGTTTATCACCACGCCCTGTAGCCCCCAACAAAGAATCTTCTGAGTACCGACGTACCTCTTTGCAGACTTCTTCGTTTGGGCCCTCTAAACGTGTAGCGTCCGTTCGTTAACTCTGGGTGTGAACTCTCAATACCGTGACGATGGCTCGCACGTCGCCCCTTGGGCCTGTGACTTTCCTGTAAGTGCACTTTTATGAGCATGGATGCTCTGATTTCAAAAGAACCTGTTCAAATACAACGACTGTAACTCTGTGAAATCACAGAAAATGCGCCAGACCACGAGCCCTCATCTGGGTGGACCCACCCTGAGAATGGGAGACATCTTAGTGCTAATGCCAGTGAGCATCAGCATCTGGATGTGGCCCATGCCGAGGTAAACTCGTGACTGTGAGCCTCCTGAACCTGAACTCTCTGGGTCATCACTAGTAACCGTGGATCTAGTAAGCGTTGAAATTTTGAATCTTAAAAAGCCGCCAAGCTCATGAACCTTTTCCTGGCCCATTTTGAGTATCTAACCCGGAGATCTTGTGTAATCCCTGCAAAAGTTCAATGCTGAGCCGGGAACCCTCAGTGTAAAGTTTTAAATTTGAAGAGCTCCCATTTAAACGACCCACCAAAAAGAATGGAGGCCCAATAAAAGAAATAAATACATGACACTGAATAGGCCCCTCTTGGAACTGTGTTGCACAGATGGTGTAAGAAACCGTATTTGTACATTTCTGAGCACACAGGCCCTGAGTGCGGCCTAGGTGGCTATGATCGCTGAACCATAGACCCCGCTCGCGACAAAGAAACCCTTACCCATGGATCTTACAGAATACAAAAGTATTCTGACAAAGAACTCGTTTGGATGAAGAAACCTGCTGGCATGGAATTTCAGTCTCTTCAGACCTCCTTAGCATAGCTCCCTCTGAACATGGAAGGTCAGGGCCTCAAGACTTTGAAGATCCATTCAAGAAGCCTGGAATGTCCTGGCCATGGATGGCCCTATAATATCCTCCCTAATCAGTGCCCCTGTGGCCTATGTGCCACCTCTGTAATAGGTAAGCCCCTTTTATGCATCTTCCATAGCTTGGAACTCTCAGGATGTGACCCCTTCCTGGAACTGTACTGCTTGGGTGTTAAACTGCGTGATATGGCTCCCCTTCATCATCTACCCAACCGATCGCGTTTATCACCACGCCCTGTAGCCCCCGACAAAGAATCTTCTGAGTACCGACGTACCTCTTTGCACACTTCTTCGTTTGGGCCCTCTAAACGTGTAGCGTCCGTTCGTTAACTCTCGGGGTGTGAACTCTCAATACCGTGACGATGGCTCGCACGTCGCCCCTTGGGACTGTGATTTTCCTGTAAGTGCACTTTTATGAGCATGGATGCTCTGATTTCAAAGGAACCTGTTCAAATACAACGACTGTAACTCTGTGAAATCACAGAAAATGCGCCAGACCACGAGCCCTCATCTGGGTGGACCCACCCTGAGAATGGGAGACATCTTAGTGCTAATGCCAGTGAGCATCAGCATCTGGATGTGGCCCATGCCGAGGAAAACTCGTGACTGTGAGCCTCCTGAACCTGACCTCTCTGGGTCATCACTAGTAACCGTGGATCTAGTAAGCGTCGAAATTTTGAATCTTAAAATGCCCCCAAGCTCATGACCCTTTTCCTGGCCCATTTTGAGTATCTAACCCGGAGATCTTGTGTAATCCCTGCAAAAGTTCAATGCTGGGCCGGGAACCCTCAGTGTAAAGTTTTAAATTTGAAGAGCTCCCATTTAAACGACCCCCCAAAAAGAATGGAGGCCCAATAAAAGAAATAAATACATGACACTGAATAGGCCCCTCTTGGAACTGTGTTGCACAGATGGTGTAAGAAACCGTATTTGTACATTTCTGAGCACACAGGCACTGAGTGCGGCCTAGGTGGCTATGATGGTTGAACCATAGACCCCGCTCGCGACAAAGAAACCCTTACCCATGGATCTTACAGAATACAAAAGTATTCTGACAAAGAACTCGTTTGGATGAAGAAACCTGCTGGCATGGAATTTCAGTCTCTTCAGACCTCCTTAGCATAGCTCCCTCTGAACATGGAAGGTCAGGGCCTCAAGACTTTGAAGATCCATTCAAGAAGTCTGGAATGTCCTGGCCATGGATGGCCCTATAATATCCTCCCTAATCAGTGCCCCTGTGGCCTATGTGCCACCTCTGTAATAGGTAAGCCCCTTTTATGCATCTTCCATAGCTTGGAACTCTCAGGATGTACCCCTTCCTCGAACTGTACTGCTTGGGTGTTAAACTGCGTGATATGGCTCCCCTTCATCATCTACCCAACCAATCGCGTTTATCACCACGCCCTGTAGCCCCCGACAAAGAATCTTCTGAGTACCGACGTACCTCTTTGCAGACTTCTTCGTTTGGGCCCTCTAAACGTGTAGCGTCCGTTCGTTAACTCTCTGGGTGTGAACTCTCAATACCGTGACGATGGCTCCCACGTCGCCCCTTGGGCCTGTGACTTTCCTGTAAGTGCACTTTTATGAGCATAGATGCTCTGATTTCAAAGGAACCCGTTCAAATACAACGACTGTAACTCTGTGAAATCACAGAAAATGCGCCAGACCATGAGCCCTCATCTGGGTGGACCCACCCTGAGAATGGGAGACATCTTAGTGCTAATGCCAGTGAGCATCAGCATTTGGATGTGGCCCATGCCGAGGAAAACTCGTGACTGTGAGCCTCCTGAACCTGACCTCTCTGGTTCATCACTAGTAACCGTGGATCTAGTAAGCGTCGAAATTTTGAATCTTAAAATGTCCCCAAGCTCATGACCCTTTTCCTGGCCCATTTTGAGTATCTAACCCGGAGATCTTGTGTAATCCCTGCAAAAGTTCAATGCTGATCCGGGAACCCTCAGTGTAAAGTTTTAAATTTGAAGAGCTCCCATTTAAACCACCCCACCAAAAGAATGAAGGCCCAATAAAAGAAATAAATACATGACACTGAATAGGCCCCTCTTGGACCAATGTTGCACAGATGGTGTAAGAAACCGTATTTGTACATTTCTGAGCACACAGGCCCTGAGTGCGGCCTAGGTGGCTATGATCGCTGAACCATAGACCCCGCTCGCGACAAAGAAACCCTTACCCATGGATCTTACAGAATACAAAAGTATTCTGACAAAGAACTCGTTTGGATGAAGAAACCTGCTGGCATGGAATTTCAGTCTCTTCAGACCTCCTTAGCATAGCTCCCTCTGAACATGGAAGGTCAGGGCCTCAAGACTTTGAAGATCCATTCAAGAAGCCTGGAATGTCCTGGCCATGGATGGCCCTATAATATCCTCCCTAATCAGTGCCCCTGTGTCCTATGTGCCACCTCTGTAATAGGTAAGCCCCTTTTATGCATCTTTCATAGCTTGGAACTCTCAGGATGTGACCCCTTCCTGGAACTGTACTGCTTGGGTGTTAAACTGCGTGATATGGCTCCCCTTCATCATCTACCCAACCGATCGCGTTTATCACCACGCCCTGTAGCCCCCAACAAAGAATCTTCTGAGTACCGACGTACCTCTTTGCAGACTTCTTCGTTTGGGCCCTCTAAACGTGTAGCGTCCGTTCGTTAACTCTGGGTGTGAACTCTCAATACCGTGACGATGGCTCGCACGTCGCCCCTTGGGCCTGTGACTTTCCTGTAAGTGCACTTTTATGAGCATGGATGCTCTGATTTCAAAAGAACCTGTTCAAATACAACGACTGTAACTCTGTGAAATCACAGAAAATGCGCCAGACCACGAGCCCTCATCTGGGTGGACCCACCCTGAGAATGGGAGACATCTTAGTGCTAATGCCAGTGAGCATCAGCATCTGGATGTGGCCCATGCCGAGGTAAACTCGTGACTGTGAGCCTCCTGAACCTGAACTCTCTGGGTCATCACTAGTAACCGTGGATCTAGTAAGCGTTGAAATTTTGAATCTTAAAAAGCCGCCAAGCTCATGAACCTTTTCCTGGCCCATTTTGAGTATCTAACCCGGAGATCTTGTGTAATCCCTGCAAAAGTTCAATGCTGAGCCGGGAACCCTCAGTGTAAAGTTTTAAATTTGAAGAGCTCCCATTTAAACGACCCACCAAAAAGAATGGAGGCCCAATAAAAGAAATAAATACATGACACTGAATAGGCCCCTCTTGGAACTGTGTTGCACAGATGGTGTAAGAAACCGTATTTGTACATTTCTGAGCACACAGGCCCTGAGTGCGGCCTAGGTGGCTATGATCGCTGAACCATAGACCCCGCTCGCGACAAAGAAACCCTTACCCATGGATCTTACAGAATACAAAAGTATTCTGACAAAGAACTCGTTTGGATGAAGAAACCTGCTGGCATGGAATTTCAGTCTCTTCAGACCTCCTTAGCATAGCTCCCTCTGAACATGGAAGGTCAGGGCCTCAAGACTTTGAAGATCCATTCAAGAAGCCTGGAATGTCCTGGCCATGGATGGCCCTATAATATCCTCCCTAATCAGTGCCCCTGTGGCCTATGTGCCACCTCTGTAATAGGTAAGCCCCTTTTATGCATCTTCCATAGCTTGGAACTCTCAGGATGTGACCCCTTCCTGGAACTGTACTGCTTGGGTGTTAAACTGCGTGATATGGCTCCCCTTCATCATCTACCCAACCGATCGCGTTTATCAGCACGACCTGTAGCCCCCGACAAAGAATCTTCTGAGTACCGACGTACCTCTTTGCAGACTTCTTCGTTTGGGCCCTCTAAACGTGTAGCGTCCGTTCGTTAACTCTCTGGGTGTGAACTCTCAATACCGTGACGATTGCTCGCACGTCGCCCCTTGGGCCTGTGACTTTCCTGTAAGTGCACTTTTATGAGCATGGATGCTCTGATTTCAAAGGAACCCGTTCAAATACAACGACTGTAACTCTGTGAAATCACAGAAAATGCGCCAGACCACGAGCCCTCATCTGGGTGGACCCACCCTGAGAATGGGAGACATCTTAGTGCTAATGCCAGTGAGCATCAGCATCTGGATGTGGCCCATGCCGAGCAAAATTCGTGACTGTGAGCCTCCTGAACCTGACCTCTCTGGGTCATCACTAGTAACCGTGGATCTAGTAAGCGTCGAAATTTTGAATCTTAAAATGCCCCCAAGCTCATGACCCTTTTCCTGGCCCATTTTGAGTATCTAACCCGGAGATCTTGTGTAATCCCTGCAAAAGTTCAATGCTGAGCCGGGAACCCTCAGTGTAAAGTTTTAAATTTGAAGAGCTCCCATTTAAACCACCCCACAAAAAGAATGAAGGCCCAATAAAAGAAATAAATACATGACACTGAATATGCCCCTCTTGGAACTGTGTTGCACAGATGGTGTAAGAAACCGTATTTGTACATTTCTGAGCACACAGGCCCTGAGTGCGGCCTAGGTGGCTATGATCGCTGAACCATAGACCCCGCTCGCGACAAAGAAACCCTTACCCATGGATCTTACAGAATACAAAAGTATTCTGACAAAGAACTCGTTTGGATGAAGAAACCTGCTGGCATGGAATTTCAGTCTCTTCAGACCTCCTTTGCATAGCTCCCTCTGAACATGGAAGGTTAGGACCTCAAGACTTTAAAGATCCTGGAATGTCCTGGCCATGGATGGCCCTATAATATCCTCCCTAATCAGTGCCCCTGTGGCCTATGTGCCACCTCTGTAATAGGTAAGCCCCTTTTATGCATCTTCCATAGCTTGGAACTCTCAGGATGTGACCCCTTCCTGGAACTGTACTGCTTGGGTGTTAAACTGCGTGATATGGCTCCCCTTCATCATCTACCCAACCGATCGCGTTTATCACCACGCCCTGTAGCCCCCGACAAAGAATCTTCTGAGTACCGACGTACCTCTTTGCAGACTTCTTCGTTTGGGCCCTCTAAACGTGTAGCGTCCGTTCGTTAACTCTCTGGGTGTGAACTCTCAATACCGTGACGATGGCTCGCACGTCGCCCCTTGGGCCTGTGACTTTCCTGTAAGTGCACTTTTATGAGCATGGATGCTCTGATTTCAAAGGAACCCGTTCAAATACAACGACTGTAACTCTGTGAAATCACAGAAAATGCGCCAGACAACGAGCCCTCATCTGGGTGGACCCACACTGAGAATGGGAGACATCTTAGTGCTAATGCCAGTGAGCATCAGCATCTGGATGTGGCCCATGCCGAGGAAAACTCGTGACTGTGAGCCTCCTGAACCTGACCTCTCTGGGTCATCACTAGTAACCGTGGATCTAGTAAGCGTCGAAATTTTGAATCTTTAAATGCCCCCAAGCTCATGACCCTTTTCCTGGCCCATTTTGAGTATCTAACCCGGAGATCTTGTGTAATCCCTGCAAAAGTTCAATGCTGAGCCGGGAACCCTCAGTGTAAAGTTTTAAATTTGAAGAGCTCCCATTTAAACGACCCACCAAAAAGAACGGAGGCCCAATAAAAGAAATAAATACATGACACTGAATATGCCCCTCTTGGAACTGTGTTGCACAGATGGTGTAAGAAACCGTATTTGTACATTTCTGAGCACACAGGCCCTGAGTGCGGCCTAGGTGGCTATGATCGCTGAACCATAGACCCCGCTCGCGACAAAGAAACCCTTACCCATGGATCTTACAGAATACAAAAGTATTCTGACAAAGAACTCGTTTGGATGAAGAAACCTGCTGGCATGGAATTTCAGTCTCTTCAGACCTCCTTTGCATAGCTCCCTCTGAACATGGAAGGTCAGGACCTCAAGACTTTAAAGATCCTGGAATGTCCTGGCCATGGATGGCCCTATAATATCCTCCCTAATCAGTGCCCCTGTGGCCTATGTGCCACCTCTGTAATAGGTAAGCCCCTTTTATGCATCTTCCATAGCTTGGAACTCTCAGGATGTGACCCCTTCCTGGAACTGTACTGCTTGGGTGTTAAACTGCGTGATATGGCTCCCCTTCATCATCTACCCAACCGATCGCGTTTATCACCACGCCCTGTAGCCCCCGACAAAGAATCTTCTGAGTACCGACGTACCTCTTTGCAGACTTCTTCGTTTGGGCCCTCTAAACGTGTAGCGTCCGTTCGTTAACTCTCTGGGTGTGAACTCTCAATACCGTGACGATGGCTCGCACGTCGCCCCTTGGGCCTGTGACTTTCCTGTAAGTGCACTTTTATGAGCATGGATGCTCTGATTTCAAAGGAACCCGTTCAAATACAATGACTGTAACTCTGTGAAATCACAGAAAATGCGCCAGACAACGAGCCCTCATCTGGGTGGACCCACCCTGAGAATGGGAGACATCTTAGTGCTAATGCCAGTGAGCATCAGCATCTGGATGTGGCCCATGCCGAGGAAAACTCGTGACTGTGAGCCTCCTGAACCTGACCTCTCTGGGTCATCACTAGTAACCGTGGATCTAGTAAGCGTCGAAATTTTGAATCTTAAAATGCCCCCAAGCTCATGACCCTTTTCCTGGCCCATTTTGAGTATCTAACCCGGAGATCTTGTGTAATCCCTGCAAAAGCTCAATGCTGAGCCGGGAACCCTCAGTGTAAAGTTTTAAATTTGAAGAGCTCCCATTTAAACGACCCCCCAAAAAGAATGGAGGCCCAATAAAAGAAATAAATACATGACACTGAATATGCCCCTCTTGGAACTGTGTTGCACAGATGGTGTAAGAAACTGTATTTGTACATTTCTGAGCACACAGGCCCTAATTGCGGCCTATGTGGCTGTGATCGCTGAACCATAGACCCCGCTCGCGACAAAGAAACCCTTACCCATGGATCTTACAGAATACAAAAGTATTCTGACAAAGAACCCGTTTGGATGAAGAAACCTGCTGGCATGGAATTTCAGCCTCTTCAGACCTCCTTAGCATAGCTCCCTCTGAACATGGAAGGTCAGGGCCTCAAGACTTTGAAGATCCATTCAAGAAGCCTGGAATGTCCTGGCCATGGATGGCCCTATAATATCCTCCCTAATCAGTGCCCCTGTGGCCCATGTGCCACCTCTGTAATAGGTAAGCCCCTTTTATGCATCTTCCATAGCTTGGAACTCTCAGGATGTGACCCCTTCCTGGAACTGTACTGCTTGGGTGTTAAACTGCGTGATATGGCTCCCCTTCATCATCTACCCAACCGATCGCGTTTATCACCACGCCCTGTAGCCCCCGACAAAGAATCTTCTGAGTACCGACGTACCTCTTTGCAGACTTCTTCGTTTGGGCCCTCTAAACGTGTAGCGTGCGTTCGTTAACTCTCTGGGTGTGAACTCTCAATACCGTGACGATGGCTCGCACGTCGCCCCTTGGGCCTGTGACTTTCCTGTAAGTGCACTTTTATGAGCATGGATGCTCTGATTTCAAAGGAACCCGTTCAAATACAACGACTGTAACTCTGTGAAATCACAGAAAATGCGCCAGGCAACGAGCCCTCATCTGGGTGGACCCACACTGAGAATGGGAGACATCTTAGTGCTAATGCCAGTGAGCATCAGCATCTGGATGTGGCCCATGCCGAGGAAAACTCGTGACTGTGAGCCTCCTGAACCTGACCTCTCTGGGTCATCACTAGTAACCGTGGATCTAGTAAGCGTCGAAATTTTGAATCTTTAAATGCCCCCAAGCTCATGACCCTTTTCCTGGCGCATTTTGAGTATCTAACCCGGAGATCTTGTGTAATCCCTGCAAAAGTTCAATGCTGAGCCAGGAACCCTCAGTGTAAAGTTTTAAATTTGAAGAGCTCCCATTTAAACGACCCACCAAAAAGAACGGAGGCCCAATAAAAGAAATAAATACATGACACTGAATATGCCCCTCTTGGAACTGTGTTGCACAGATGGTGTAAGAAACCGTATTTGTACATTTCTGAGCACACAGGCCCTGAGTGCGGCCTAGGTGGCTATGATCGCTGAACCATAGACCCCGCTCGCGACAAAGAAACCCTTACCCATGGATCTTACAGAATACAAAAGTATTCTGACAAAGAACTCGTTTGGATGAAGAAACCTGCTGGCATGGAATTTCAGTCTCCTCTGACCTCCTTTGCATAGCTCCCTCTGAACATGGAAGGTCAGGGCCTCAAAACTTTAAAGATCCAGGAATGTCCTGGCCATGGATGGCCCTATAATATCCTCCCTAATCAGTGCCCCTGTGGCCTATGTGCCACCTCTGTAATAGGTAAGCCCCTTTTATGCATCTTCCATAGCTTGGAACTCTCAGGATGTGACCCCTTCCTGGAACTGTACTGCTTGGGTGTTAAACTGCGTGATATGGCTCCCCTTCATCATCTACCCAACCGATCGCGTTTATCACCACGCCCTGTAGCCCCCGACAAAGAATCTTCTGAGTACCGACGTACCTCTTTGCAGACTTCTTCGTTTGGGCCCTCTAAACGTGTAGCGTCCGTTCGTTAACTCTCTGGGTGTGAACTCTCAATACCGTGACGATGGCTCGCACGTCGCCCCTTGGGCCTGTGACTTTCCTGTAAGTGCACTTTTATGAGCATGGATGCTCTGATTTCAAAGGAACCCGTTCAAATACAACGACTGTAACTCTGTGAAATCACAGAAAATGCGCCAGACAACGAGCCCTCATCTGGGTGGACCCACACTGAGAATGGGAGACATCTTAGTGCTAATGCCAGTGAGCATCAGCATCTGGATGTGGCCCATGCCGAGGAAAACTCGTGACTGTGAGCCTCCTGAACCTGACCTCTCTGGGTCATCACTAGTAACCGTGGATCTAGTAAGCGTCGAAATTTTGAATCTTTAAATGCCCCCAAGCTCATGACCCTTTTCCTGGCCCATTTTGAGTATCTAACCCGGAGATCTTGTGTAATCCCTGCAAAAGTTCAATGCTGAGCCGGGAACCCTCAGTGTAAAGTTTTAAATTTGAAGAGCTCCCATTTAAACGACCCACCAAAAAGAACGGAGGCCCAATAAAAGAAATAAATACATGACACTGAATATGCCCCTCTTGGAACTGTGTTGCACAGATGGTGTAAGAAACCGTATTTGTACATTTCTGAGCACACAGGCCCTGAGTGCGGCCTAGGTGGCTATGATCGCTGAACCATAGACCCCGCTCGCGACAAAGAAACCCTTACCCATGGATCTTACAGAATACAAAAGTATTCTGACAAAGAACTCGTTTGGATGAAGAAACCTGCTGGCATGGAATTTCAGTCTCTTCAGACCTCCTTTGCATAGCTCCCTCTGAACATGGAAGGTCAGGACCTCAAGACTTTAAAGATCCTGGAATGTCCTGGCCATGGATGGCCCTATAATATCCTCCCTAATCAGTGCCCCTGTGGCCTATGTGCCACCTCTGTAATAGGTAAGCCCCTTTTATGCATCTTCCATAGCTTGGAACTCTCAGGATGTGACCCCTTCCTGGAACTGTACTGCTTGGGTGTTAAACTGCGTGATATGGCTCCCCTTCATCATCTACCCAACCGATCGCGTTTATCACCACGCCCTGTAGCCCCCGACAAAGAATCTTCTGAGTACCGACGTACCTCTTTGCAGACTTCTTCGTTTGGGCCCTCTAAACGTGTAGCGTCCGTTCGTTAACTCTCTGGGTGTGAACTCTCAATACCGTGACGATGGCTCGCACGTCGCCCCTTGGGCCTGTGACTTTCCTGTAAGTGCACTTTTATGAGCATGGATGCTCTGATTTCAAAGGAACCCGTTCAAATACAATGACTGTAACTCTGTGAAATCACAGAAAATGCGCCAGACAACGAGCCCTCATCTGGGTGGACCCACCCTGAGAATGGGAGACATCTTAGTGCTAATGCCAGTGAGCATCAGCATCTGGATGTGGCCCATGCCGAGGAAAACTCGTGACTGTGAGCCTCCTGAACCTGACCTCTCTGGGTCATCACTAGTAACCGTGGATCTAGTAAGCGTCGAAATTTTGAATCTTAAAATGCCCCCAAGCTCATGACCCTTTTCCTGGCCCATTTTGAGTATCTAACCCGGAGATCTTGTGTAATCCCTGCAAAAGCTCAATGCTGAGCCGGGAACCCTCAGTGTAAAGTTTTAAATTTGAAGAGCTCCCATTTAAACGACCCCCCAAAAAGAATGGAGGCCCAATAAAAGAAATAAATACATGACACTGAATATGCCCCTCTTGGAACTGTGTTGCACAGATGGTGTAAGAAACTGTATTTGTACATTTCTGAGCACACAGGCCCTAATTGCGGCCTATGTGGCTGTGATCGCTGAACCATAGACCCCGCTCGCGACAAAGAAACCCTTACCCATGGATCTTACAGAATACAAAAGTATTCTGACAAAGAACCCGTTTGGATGAAGAAACCTGCTGGCATGGAATTTCAGCCTCTTCAGACCTCCTTAGCATAGCTCCCTCTGAACATGGAAGGTCAGGGCCTCAAGACTTTGAAGATCCATTCAAGAAGCCTGGAATGTCCTGGCCATGGATGGCCCTATAATATCCTCCCTAATCAGTGCCCCTGTGGCCCATGTGCCACCTCTGTAATAGGTAAGCCCCTTTTATGCATCTTCCATAGCTTGGAACTCTCAGGATGTGACCCCTTCCTGGAACTGTACTGCTTGGGTGTTAAACTGCGTGATATGGCTCCCCTTCATCATCTACCCAACCGATCGCGTTTATCACCACGCCCTGTAGCCCCCGACAAAGAATCTTCTGAGTACCGACGTACCTCTTTGCAGACTTCTTCGTTTGGGCCCTCTAAACGTGTAGCGTGCGTTCGTTAACTCTCTGGGTGTGAACTCTCAATACCGTGACGATGGCTCGCACGTCGCCCCTTGGGCCTGTGACTTTCCTGTAAGTGCACTTTTATGAGCATGGATGCTCTGATTTCAAAGGAACCCGTTCAAATACAACGACTGTAACTCTGTGAAATCACAGAAAATGCGCCAGGCAACGAGCCCTCATCTGGGTGGACCCACACTGAGAATGGGAGACATCTTAGTGCTAATGCCAGTGAGCATCAGCATCTGGATGTGGCCCATGCCGAGGAAAACTCGTGACTGTGAGCCTCCTGAACCTGACCTCTCTGGGTCATCACTAGTAACCGTGGATCTAGTAAGCGTCGAAATTTTGAATCTTTAAATGCCCCCAAGCTCATGACCCTTTTCCTGGCGCATTTTGAGTATCTAACCCGGAGATCTTGTGTAATCCCTGCAAAAGTTCAATGCTGAGCCAGGAACCCTCAGTGTAAAGTTTTAAATTTGAAGAGCTCCCATTTAAACGACCCACCAAAAAGAACGGAGGCCCAATAAAAGAAATAAATACATGACACTGAATATGCCCCTCTTGGAACTGTGTTGCACAGATGGTGTAAGAAACCGTATTTGTACATTTCTGAGCACACAGGCCCTGAGTGCGGCCTAGGTGGCTATGATCGCTGAACCATAGACCCCGCTCGCGACAAAGAAACCCTTACCCATGGATCTTACAGAATACAAAAGTATTCTGACAAAGAACTCGTTTGGATGAAGAAACCTGCTGGCATGGAATTTCAGTCTCCTCTGACCTCCTTTGCATAGCTCCCTCTGAACATGGAAGGTCAGGGCCTCAAAACTTTAAAGATCCAGGAATGTCCTGGCCATGGATGGCCCTATAATATCCTCCCTAATCAGTGCCCCTGTGGCCTATGTGCCACCTCTGTAATAGGTAAGCCCCTTTTATGCATCTTCCATAGCTTGGAACTCTCAGGATGTGACCCCTTCCTGGAACTGTACTGCTTGGGTGTTAAACTGCGTGATATGGCTCCCCTTCATCATCTACCCAACCGATCGCGTTTATCACCACGCCCTGTAGCCCCCGACAAAGAATCTTCTGAGTACCGACGTACCTCTTTGCAGACTTCTTCGTTTGGGCCCTCTAAACGTGTAGCGTCCGTTCGTTAACTCTCTGGGTGTGAACTCTCAATACCGTGACGATGGCTCGCACGTCGCCCCTTGGGCCTGTGACTTTCCTGTAAGTGCACTTTTATGAGCATGGATGCTCTGATTTCAAAGGAACCCGTTCAAATACAATGACTGTAACTCTGTGAAATCACAGAAAATGCGCCAGACAACGAGCCCTCATCTGGGTGGACCCACCCTGAGAATGGGAGACATCTTAGTGCTAATGCCAGTGAGCATCAGCATCTGGATGTGGCCCATGCCGAGGAAAACTCGTGACTGTGAGCCTCCTGAACCTGACCTCTCTGGGTCATCATTAGTA